>NC_077230.1:449815076-450115076 GCF_027887165.1 Monodelphis domestica
TATCTGTCCTTATATACTAGTTGACTGAATCAGGAGTCCTGCCTTCTAGTCTCTATTCCTGGAAAAAAATTCATTTCTTCTCCAACTGCCAAAGGATAGTTTTTCTAGATCTCCCAAAGCCACAGGCATCATTCTGGAGAAGCCAGCAGGAAGAAGGCAATCGCGGACCATTATGTAGTGAATTTGTCTGGAATTCACCGAAGCTTTTGTCCATTTGAGGCTCAAGAAGCAACCTTGAAGGCCTAAAAGCATTTCTCCCTTTGCCACACCACTCAAATGATTGAACAACCACCACCCACCATTCTGGGGACCGATGTAGAGCTATGCCCAAAGGGCTAAAAGCGGTGCATCCCCTTTGACCCAGCAATATTACCACTAGGTCTACAACCCAAAGAGGTCAAAGAGATGGGAAAGGGACATGTCTGTACAAAAATAGTTCTTTTGTGTTGGCAAAGACTTGGCACTGGGGAATGGCTGACCAAGTTGTGGTCCAGGATGGATGAAATGCCATTGCGTTAAAAGTAATGATGAGTAGAGTTATTCCAGAAAAATCTGGAAGGACTCGTGTGAATTCCCGTAAAGAGAAGTGAGCAGAACCAGGAGAACATTGTACACGGAGGCAGCCATCTTTGGTCATAATGATCAACTTTGCTGGCTTAGTTACTCTGATAAAAACCATGACTCAAAGCCATTCCAAAGGACCAAAGATGAAAAATACTTTCCACCTCCAGAGAAGAACTGATGAACTCTGAATGCCAATGGAAGCAGACTTTTTAAAATTTGCTTTTCAGTCATTTAAGTTGCATTCAATTCTTCATGACCCTGTTAGGGGTTTTCTTGGCAAAGATAATGAAGTGGTTTGCCATTTCCTCCTTAAGCTTCTCCTTAAGAGAAGGAAACTGAAGCAAACAAGGTTAAATGACTTGTCCAGGGTCACACAGTCAGTAAGTGTAAGACTGGGTTTGAATTCAATTAGGTTTTCCAAACTCCAAACTCTATCCACTGTATCAATTGCTTTATTTTTCTTTGTTATTTTTTTATTTTGTTTTTGCAACATGGTTATTAATATGGAAATATACTTTGCATGACTTCACATGTATAATTGATATCAAATGATTTGCCTTCTCAAAGAGGAGAGAGGGTGAGAGGAATAACTAAAAAAAAAGTTTTAATGAATATTAGGGGGCAGCTAAGTGGCTCAGTGGATGGAGAGTCAGGCCTAGAGATGGGAGGTCCTAGGTTCAAATTTGGCCCCAGCTGTGTGACCCTAGGCAAGTCACTTAACCCCCATTGTGTAACAGTTAAAATTAGTTTCTCTGCTAAAAGTATTATATTTTTAGAGCAGAAAGATACCTAAACCCTTACACTACAGGAAGATCCAGAATGAACCTTGGGGTGTGGTTGATTGAACTGAAGGTTGATTGAACATTTATTTTGAATGTACACTCTTATGCCAAAGGGGACTGCCCCTAATTGGTTTTTGTCAATGCGTCCAGCAAAAACATTGGTTTTGCTGTCTCTCTTTCTCTCCTCTATTTCCCCCTTATCTACAACTATTGTAGTTTTCCTCTTAGAGGGTAAAAATTTTTATACACCTGCAGTTAGAAATTTTTGGGGTGCAGGATGCTATATTTAGTGATCAACTGGGGAGACTAGTCCCCCAATTATCATCAGGGGGGGATTGTGATTTTTAGATTTTCTCCATCTTGCTTGGTCTAGCACCCAGGAATGTGCACACCCACACTACACTGGCATGTGCTAGCTAATGACAAATCAGAAACAACGAACTTCCCCCCTGGGCTGTCCTAAGCCAAGCTTGAGCCACCATTGGCACTTGTGAGGCACAGGAAGTGAGGTAGGGAACAGCCTCTGGAGTTTGCTCACTTCCTGTAGAGGAGGAGAGAAGCCAGTTCGATCCTGGAGCTCGAGCTGGGAGGAGGCCCGCAGATAGCTTTCCTTCAGTTCGGTCACATGAGTGATAAGGACTGACTCTCTTCTCTGCCTTGGCTCTCCAAGGCCTTAAGCTCCCGCTTGACTCAGCCTGAGCCAGAGTGGTTGAGTTAACCTCTTTCCTTCTCTCCCTCTCTCTCTCTCCCTCTAATAATTTCTTACCCCTGTTGTAATTAAATCACCATAAAACTCCATTCTGACTTGAGTGTTTCATTTAGGATTTAAGAAATTAAATCCTTGGCGACCAAAAATATAATTAATATAATCAGTCTTAAATCATAAATCTAATCTAACAATTGTCTAACTCTTACTGCTCTTCTGCCTTGGAATCAATAACACAGTATTGATTCTAAGTGGAAGGTAAAGGTTTAAAAAAAAGAATGTTAAAGATATTTTATATGTAATTAGGAAATATTTAATGAAATAAATAAAAACATTTTAAAAAATAAAACACAAAGGTAACAAGAAAAAAAATGTTTTCCCACTGGCACAAATCCTGTCTTTCAGGACAGTATAATCCCATTGCAATGCATGCACCTCACACTGGGAAAATGCCTGTCTTCACTAGAGTATCTTCCCAGAAAAGTGCTGTCTGGCAGCCTGGGAAGGAAAGCACCGAGATATAGAGGACAGAGGATCAGACAAAGCTGGGAACCCAATGGACCCACCTCTGACACTCTCCAGCCCCATGACTTTGTTCAAGTCACCTCACCTTCCCTTGACTTCAGGTTGGTCATCTGTAACACTGGAATAATAATACCTAGAACATCTCTATTACAGGGTGTTGAAGGCTGGGGGAAATATTATAAAAAAGAAAAGTAAAAATAAGGAAACGCCCTCTTCTCTCTCTTCAAACACTCATGGGAAAAGGGGAGAAAACCAAGGATTCTTATTTGTCAGAAGGACTCATAATTCCTTATTTCACATTGATCTAGCCAAGGAAGTTTGCTCATTCACTTATTGTCCTACTTGGACATATTTTCCTTCACAATTTCCAGGCCAGCCATTCCCCTGCCTACATACTGCTCAGGGGTGTAGACTCCCCAAAGGAAAGCTTTTTTTGTTGGTGTTTTTGTTTTTTCTTGTTTTTCAGGAAGGGCACAATGGTAAGCGAGGAGGGAAGAGTACATTTTGTGGAGTTGCATCGGCTGTGGGTTTAAATTCCATCTCCAGCCATTCCTAGTCCCATGTGACCTCAGAATGTGGACAAGCCCATACCATTACTGGATTTGTACCCCAAAGAGATAATAGGAAAAAATATATACAAAAATATTCATAGCTGCGCTCTCTGTGGTGGCCAAAAATTGGAAAACGAGGGGATGCCCATCAATTGGGGAATGGCTGACCAAATTGTGGTATATGTTGGTGATGGAATACTATTGTGCTCAAAGGAATAATAAAGTGGAGGAATTCCACGTGAACTGGAACAACCGCCAGGAAGTGATGCAGAGCGAAAGGAGCAGAACCAGGAAAACATTGTACACAGAGACTGATACACTGTGGTACAATCAAAGGTAATGGACTTTTCTACTAGCAGCAATGCAATGATCCAGGACAATCCATAGAAACATGAGAAAGAATGCTGTTCACATCCAAAGAAAGAACCGTGGGAACAGAAATGCATTAGAAAAATATGTGATCAGTCACATAGTTCAAAGGGGTTTTGATATTAAAGGATCACTCTACTGGAGATATAAATAACATATATATAGGTTTTGAACAATGATACATGTATAACCCAGTGGAATTACTTGTCAGCTTTGGGAGGGGGAAAAGGAGGGAGGGATCATGAATCATGGGAAAATATTCTAAATTTTAAAAAAGGGGGAAAGAATGTGGGCAAGCTTCCAGCCTCTAAAAACCCTTGTTTCATTTTCTGGCCCACATACATGTAAAGAGAAAGAATCTAACCATTGTTCAACTCTAGCTTCCTTTGCAGGACTAACTCAAAGCGCTCTCTTCTATTCAAACTCCCTCTTTCATTTAGTCCTATCAATGTAGGCTATGTCATTTTAAGGGAATATAATGAGCTCCTTTGTGGGAAAACTGAAACACAGTATGCCAGGAACTAGGAATAGACCAACATCTCACATCCCATAACAAGAGAAATGGGTGTACAATTTATACAGAAAAGGGTGATACCATAAGTGCATTAAGGGAACACAGAGAATCATTTACACAGCAGATCTAAAGAGAATCCACCTCCAGAGAGAGAATTGTTGGAGCTAGAATGATGAATGAAGCATACTATTTTTCACTTTAGTTTACTTAGGTTTTGATTTGGGGGGGTTGATTTTATATAAATATTCTCTTACAATGAACAATATGGAAATGTTTTGCATGATAATACATGTATAACCCAGATCAATTTGCTTACCATCTCTAGGAAAGGAGAGGTAGGAGGAGGGAGACAATTTGGACTAAATAATATATATGTACATATATATATTCAGAAAATTTATGTGAAAATTGTTATTACATATAATTAGCAAAGTATCTTTTAAAAGAAAGAAAAAAGAAAATTTTCAAGAACACATGATGAAAAATGCCATCTGCTTCCGGAGGAAGAATTGATGGAGTCTGAATCAAGATCAAGACATACTATATTTCATTTTATTTCACTTTTCTTTCCTTTGAAAGACTACTATGAAAAGATGATTTGTACTATTGCACATGAAAAATTGATATCAGATTGCTTGCTTTTATGAGGAATGGGAAAATGAAGGAGTGTGAGAATTTGGTCCAAATGAAAAGAAAATGAAGGTGAAAAAAAATTTTATCATGTAATTGAGTTAAAAAATAAAATGTTAGTAAATTTTTTAAAAGAAAAATCATGTTCCAATATTTTCTCATTTCTGGAAAATATTGAGTAATCCTGACCTCTCTAGGTGACTTTTTTCCAAAATAGAAGGCATTCTGGTTGCTTGCAAAATCTGTTGTTTAGCATTGAAATTTGCTACATGCTTTGGAGTTTCAAGCATCAAGTTTTTCTAAGGTAGAATTTATGGATTTAATCAATTGATTTTCTTGTATTATTTCCTGTAGCATGGTATTTAATTTATCCCTTTTTTTCTGAGACCTACAGTCTCTATTTACATTATGTCCCCATATACTGTCTTCAAGATCAGGCCATTTTGCTTGTGTAGAAATCATGTTTGCTTTGCAAAAAGTTATCTTTTGCTGCTCTTCTACAAAATTTTCTTCCACTTCTGTATTTTTGAACTCCAAATCATTTCCCTCTTTTTCTGGACCTCTACCACTTTGGAAAAAATTCTCCTCTATTTCTAAATTATCTATTCTGTCATCTTATTAATTTATGATTTGAGGGCTCTGATTTCCAACCAAATTCCCATTCTCATTAGAATGGCATACAAATACAAAAGTAAGAAAGTTCTTGCCCTCAAGGAGCTTGTATTCTAATAAGCAGAGAAAACACACATAGAGAAGTAATGGCCAGGGAAGAGAGTTTCAGTCTGAGAAAACATAGGAATGGCAAGTCGATCCCTAAGGGTGCTGATTAACAACCCCTTTCCAGAAGCAGTGGTAGTATTGATTTGATTACTGTGACCAGAGAATTGGGTAGAAATCTGGGGTTGGAGGATCATGTATATATGTTAGTTGGCAAAATGATCTGTGCAGAGAACCAGATGGAGGCTTGGGGGGAAGCCTGATCTGGTCTAGGGCTGACAAGTCCTAGTGGACAGGACTAGGTGAATTTACAATCACCAATAAAGACAGCTCAGGGCTGAAGGTGGAGAGTAAGTGGAATCTTACCTTCATTTTTTAACTTCAGATTTTTAGTACTGAGACCTTCTATCATTTCACCACACTGAAATCTGCCTTCCAAAATCTAGGATGCACATTACTCTGCCTGCCTTTCTGCTTTTCTCTCATAGATCAAGGCTCATAAAGTTAAGTGACTTGTTCACTGTTCACACATCAATTTAAGGATCTGAGAAGGTATGTGAACCCAGAATTCTCCTGACCTGGTCTAGTACTCCTTCCTCCATACTTTGTTGATTATTGTGAAGATTAAATTAACTCCCCTGCCCATTTTTAGATTTAATCACCAAAAGTATAAACATCCCACTTAAACTTTAAGTGGAAGATCTGTGACTCACATGTGTGATAGTGGGTGACTAATCAGAATCAATTGACTGCCCCCTGGGCAGTCCTAAGCAAAACTATAATTTGACCACTTAAAAAGTAGAGGAAGGCACAGGAAATGACGCAAAGAAGCATCTTTAAAAAGGAGTTACAACTTCCTGTGAAGGGACTTCTCTCATTCTTCAGAGTTCTGAGCTTGAATTGGAAGCTCATGAAGAATCTGCTTACTGGACCTGAAACCTTGGACTTGGTGAGACTATTCTTAAATCTCTCCCTTTGGACTGACCCGTGGTAATGAAAAGAGCTGATTCCTTTCCTGGATTTTCTGAAGGGACTAGCCTCAGGAGAGACCTACCTTTTGAGAGAGGCTCCCTGCATCCCTAGGTCAAAGCTCAAAGCTGAGGCCCCTCCGGCTAAGTAGCCCTGCCTGAGTTAAGACAAGGGCTGGAGCAAATTACTTAGTGCTTAGGCTAGATATCTTACCCTATCCTCTCTGATTTTCTTACTTTTACTCTATATTTTATAAATAAATTACTAAATAAATCTCTTTGGAATTTCATAAAATTCCTGGCGACCCTATTCTTGAATAATCCAGTCCAACCTTTAATATAAAACCCCTTTTTATTTCTCTCCTTTACATTCTTCAAGTCCAAATCCTGTTCTCAGCCATCATTAAGCCAACTACTCATTTCTGAAATCTGCCTGCCTCTTCTAATAAGTACATGTAAAAAAAAATAATAATGATACATTCTGGGGCATCTAGATGGCTCAGTGGATAGAGTTCCAGGGCTAAAGATGAGAGATCCTGGGTTCAAATCTGGCCTCAGACACCTACTAGCTATGTGACCCTGGCTAAGTCACTTGACCCCCATTGCCTAACCCTTTCTGTTCTGCTTTGGAACCAATATACAGTATTGATTCTAAGATGGAAGGTGAGTTTTAAAAAAACCTGTTTTTAAAAAGAGGCATAGCTTCCAGTAATGAGATATTCCCACTGTACTTTGTCCAAGTCAAAGTTCATCTGGAGTTCAGTTCTGCGTTCTGTTCATCTGCGTGCAGTTCTAGGCATCAAGGTAGAACATTGATAAACTGGATGGAGAGTTTCTGGACAAAGGCAACTAGAATGGTGAAGGGTCTTCGAGTTCATGTCATGAGGATGTCCTAAAGGACCTGGGAATGTTTAAACATGATAGCTGTGTTCAAGTATCTGAAGGACTGTCAAGTGGACAACCAACGGATTGGATTTCCTCTGTCTGGATCCAAGGAGCAGGAACCAAAAGCAATGAGGGCAGGTTGCAAAGAGGCCAATTTAGATCTCATATTGGAGGTCCTCAAGCAGGGGCTGATTAAGCACTTGGGGATTTCTTTTTTGAATGGGTTTCCCCAGATAAGCCCCTTTCCAGCTCTCAGATTCTTTGATTCTAGAATACTTTAGAATAAACAAGTTTAAAATCTGAACGCTGGACTCTTTAAGAGGAAATCCACAAATTACATTTAGTCATCTACACCAAAGAACTTCCCGATATATCTAGCATGGCTGAACTGTGATTATCTTGGGGGGCAGGGGGGTACTTTTCCTGTGATTTTACCCTGACCAGACTTTATGTCAAGAGACACACATATAATCTAAGAAATTGGCATGAGCAAGTAGGTGGACATAGCACTTACTACTCTAGGACAAACGCTTTCTCTTGCCCCAGAATTCAAGTTTCTTATGTAAAAATACATTCCTTTTTCCTTCAAAGGGAGGTCAAATGGTACAGATTCTGGACGAACATGGACTCTCAAGTCAGGATCTCAGTTTAAATTCCACCTCTGCTGAGGTCTCTCACCCTGGAATATCCCTCTGCCATGCCAGTGCTCTCTTCCCATGGGAGACTTCCCAGTCTTCATTTTAGGGAAGAACCAAGGCCAGTGAAACCGCTTGGCTCTGCTTCTGACCTTCTGGACTTCCACACAAAGGCCCTACAAGGAAACTTTGGTGTACTGTCTTCCCCCATTAAATGAGAAGCTCCTTGAAGAGGGCAGAACTGTCTGGGTTTTCCTCCTATTTGTTCCCCAGTGCTTAGCACAGTGCCAGGCACACAGTAGGCACTTTGTGGCCATGCTTATTCTGTGTGATCCTGGGCAAGTCAACTAAGCTTTCTGGACCTATTTCCTCAACTGTAAAATGATGGTGTTGGATGAGATTGGACCTCCTTCATGGTCCCTTCCCGATCTAGACCTAGGATCCCTTTACGTACCAGAATACCTTGTTAGACGAAGATGCCAGAAGGATTCACAAAGAAGAGCGTGGTAACCAAAAGTCATTGAAGTTTATTGACATAAATAGGGTGATAAAAATACAACTTAGTCCCTGCCAACAGGGTTGGCATATCACATGACTGAATCATTGGGAAAGGGAGACAAGGATATTTCCAAAGATAACAAGACAGCTGCTGTTTGGTTCAGATCCAAGGGTAGCAGCGGCAACCTTCCCCCGCTGCCCAGGGATCCACTTCACAGAATGAGGTTATTAATTCACTAAAAGCAGCTGGAGGCAGACAGTCTCAGGATGGTGAGCTTTTTACAAAAACAAAACAAAACAAAACAAAAAAACAAGGTCAAGTGAACATCCGTCTTCAGCATTGACTTAGTGGCATTGTCTATCATCCTGAACACCCAGGAAGCACGGCTGGCTCTAGAAAGGAATGAAAGGGAAGGGAAGGCAGTACCCCATCCTCCCTACTCGGAGGTTCTTCAGCACTTCAAAGACCCAACCTACTCCTCATCCTTAACCCATGGTTTCAGTTAAGTGTTGAGTCCCGATAATCCAGGAAAATCCCAAGGAGGCAGGCTTCTTTTTTTTTTAATCTGAAAAGGGTTGATCTCTCTTGGTGGATGCCCACATAAAGCCACTCTTCCTCTTCCTCCTAGCTAAATTCCTTGCCCACTGGACTGCCATATTGTCGACAAGCCCACCACTGGAGGTTCATTTCTTTGGCTTCAGCACTGCCCTTTTTGAAGGTCCTCTCTTTAGACGCAACGTTTATTCCACCAATAGTTATCAAGCAAGTACTGCTGCAGGGGACTGACTAAAATAAATCCTCACATGAGTGTCTGATTCTCTAAGTATAAACTAAGTGCCCATGACAGGTAGTGACACTATGGGAAATGATACAAAAATAGGGAAAAGAAAAGACTCCCTTCCCCCCACCCCAGTCCCACCCTAACCCACCCCAAAGCTTATAGTCTACTGGGAATTCAATATTTACCTAGGTAATAAGGAGGGAGATGAGCAAAGGCTTCCCATACAAAATATCCCCTGAGATGAGCCTTGAAGGACGAATTTAGCTTCTCAAGGGTGAAAAAAACAAAGAAGTGCTCAGGGGAGAGAAAAGGAGGATCAGGTGAAAGTAGGAAGGAACCTTGGAAGTCAGTGACCTAGCCCAACCAACCAAGGTCCCAAGGAGTGAAATGGTCTGCTCAGGGTCACACTGTGAAACCAGAAGCTGGGATCTCTATAGGTCAGGCCACGCCGCTTCCCTGAAGGAATGAGGGAAGAAAAAAGATAGGGATAGGGACAACATCATCATCAACATCATCATCATCATCATCATCATCATCATCATCATCATCATCATCATCATCATCATCATGGCTAACTCCATCAGAGGCTCCGGTTTGGCCAAAGGTTTCAAAATCTGGTCTCTCTCCACTAGAAGCACCTGCTACCTAACAGGGGAAGCCAAGGACAAAATTGGGCCTTGGAGAAAGAAGAGGAAGGGAGGACGGGGAACCCCGAAGTCCTGCCTAGAGAAGAAGAAAACAGGACTTCGAGGATTGAAGTCCTGGCAGAGCCAATCACTGGACTTCACCAGCATCTACCTCCAAGCTTAGGAGAAGGAGAATATTCTGTTAACTGTAAAAATACGACTGTTATTATTGCCATCTTCTATTCCTTTTTGATAGGCTTAAGGCTTAACTGCAGAGTTCATGAGGGAGGCTCCCCTTCCTCCACTCAGGGAGAAGAACGTGGTCTACACGTGCCCACTTCATACAGGTTCATTCACAGCCATGCCCTCCCAAGGTGGTCTTTGAATAATAGAGCTAGGTAACAAATATTGGCATTCAATTCAGGGTTTTTTAACGTCAGCTTCAAGAAAAGTCTCGTGTTGGTAGGATAACTCCAAAGACACAGGAGGGCTTCCATTTCTGACATGATCGCTCGAGGTACTTTCTAAATGACTCCCCAGAGACCAGTGATGGATGGCCCACGGACTGTCTAGGGGTAAGGCAAGTATGGCACCATGAAGCTTTTCCTTAATTTTGGACTAATACTGAACAGGCCAATCTGGACCACTCTGGTCTCTTGTACCCTTCTTCCCTGGCCCGTGGACCTGCTAATTAAGAGACGAGCATCATTCTACAAGCTGGTGGTTGTTGAGCTTCTCGAAGCAGGGGCAGAATTCCCAATGATTGACTGTGGATCGAGCAGAAGTAGGGGAACAAAACCCAGCGTGACTACCCGTCCACGCGGCTCAGACTAAGACACCCCGAGTTCCATCATCCATCTCAGAGCAAAGGTTCAGGACCATTTCTGTCCCTCAACAACAAAAGAGGAATCCATTGTGTAACTCAAAGTACATCAAAGAGACAGTTCCGGTCAAACGGCTGCCTGGGCCCAGGAAGCCGACCAGATCATGGATCATGGAGCAGAGGTAAGTGGGGGGCAGAAGGGGAGGGGGAAGAAAGAGTTCCATCGTGGCTCCAGACGCTCCTGCATCCTGGGACTGAGAGGCATTCATTTGGCCGGAGAGGTCTCCGGCCCCCCTGCTTCTGTGGCTAGGGATGCTGAGGCACTGGGAACGGTATCTGGAAGGGGGGTTGCTGGTGGGCTGGGGGACAGGGCGGGTGCCACCGGGACTGGGTGCTGCTGTAGGTATTCCAGATACTCTTGCATCCAGGGATACTGCTGGGACTGCTCGTGCAGCTGGCGCAGATACTCGAGCCAAAGGCGTCTCTCGGGCTGCTGTCCTCTCTTCAGGCTCTGGAGCCGGGGGTGCGTACTCTGGGAGGGGCTTCCCCAGGACTGGGGCTTTAGACAGGGGTGAGACTCCACCGTCAGGGCGGGAGGCTGCAGCCAGGCTCCTGGGCTCGTGGAAGCCTCCTTGGCCAAGGCTGAGGCTGGGGCCACTGTCTCTGGGAAGCCAGGACTTTCCCCAAGGGCCGCCTTGGTCACCTTAGACGAGGGGAACCTGGACCTATTTGGCCACGCTAACTGGGCCTCTGCGAGGCTCTCCTGGGGAACATGGCTGGGAGTTGAAGTCTGAGGATTTCTCGGGCCGTGGACCAAGGAGCTCTGCTCTCCCTGGTCCTGGGCCTGCCCGGATAAATTCAAGCTTTCTTTTTCTTTCAGCTGCCTTGACTGCTTGGCTCTTCGGTTCTGAAACCAATTCTAAATGGGGAGAGGAAGAAATGGCATGAAGTCCACTAAGCCAGCGCTGCCTTTTCCTAGGGTTTCTGGGAAGGAAGGGGGAGATGGAGGAGGAAAGGGGGGGCTGCCATGGCGCTGAGCCCCTTCCTCCTATTGTCTCCTCTGATCGGATTGAAACAGGCTCGAATGCTAGCTGTGCAGGAGCGCACGGCCACCCCAGCACGAATCCTTCAAATTGTCCTCTTCAAGGACACACCGAAAGCACTGATTTTCTCTCTCTACTCTCCTGGACAGAGGCTCTTGGCCTTTAGAAAGGATCTCTCTGGATCACCGCACTTCCAGGAACTGGGATTTTATTGGGGGGGGGCTACAGTCGGTACTTCATAGGAGCCCATCTCTGGAGAGGTCACGGGCCTTGGAATCCGCCACGGGGCAGCTCAAACCCTACCTCAGACACGCACGGTCTAGGGGGAGGGAGTCACTGAGCCTGTTCCTCAGGTCCTCCCGTGTCAGAAGGAGCAGCTGGCACGGTCCATGTCGGGCCCGTCAGCCCGCATGCGACGCTAACCACCCCCGGCACCAGCAGGCAGGAAGGAGGACGAAAGCCGCGCCGCCTTCAAGGCCAACACAAGCTAACCGAAACGGCTTGCGGTGGGAAGGGCAAAAGGCAAGAAATTCAGCAAAACGCGAGCCGTAGCCCCCCCCCTCCCCGCTAGAGGGGTTCATCCCTATCAACAGGGGGGGAAATGAGGCTCCAAAAGAGTCAAGAGGCGGGACTTGAACCCCCCTCCCGGGGAAGGGCCACACTGCTACCATGAACAGGGGATGCTTTCTGTCTTGAAGTCTGGCCCAGTGCCCGAGTTAACGCCTGCTCTTTCTGCCCTGCTGCTCCAGCCGGTCCAGATCTTAGAAGATGTGAACCGAGGACCCCCCAGCTCTGGGCCTGGGAGCTGCCCCTTCACACACCCGTTAAAGCCTTTGTGCAGTTCAGCTTTTATATATGCCTACTTTCTGCCCTTTAAAGGATCGGCAGTAAAGAGTAGTGCCAAGCGTTGGATCTGAAATTCAAGGACCTGGGTTCAAGTCCCGGCCCCGCTTCCGAACCCCTGAATGACCTTGGGCACGTCGTTTCCTTTTTCTCGGGGTTCCTCTCAGAGAGGCCTCGAAAGGGGGGCGCAGAGCACGCCTGTCAATGAGCTTTTACAAGCCAGACCCCCACCGGCCCCCTCTCACAGCAAACTCGACGCCCGCCGCGCACTCACCTGGATCCTGGACTCGGGCACGTCGAGGCGGTTGGCGAGCTCGCTGCGCACGGAGTAGTTGGGGTAGGGGTTCTTGTGGAACTCGCCCAGCAGAACGTCGAGCTGGACCTCGTTAAACATGGTCCGCTCCCTCTTGGCCCCTTTCTTACTGCTCGTCGAGGAGTCCGAGGTCAGGGCAGGCTCTAGAAGGGGAGAGCTGAGCAGTCACGCGCTGGAAGCTCCCCAGGCCGGGGCGGGCTGGCCGGGTGACTGACCCCACGGGGGCTCCACCTTGCTCCACCTCCGCCTCCCTCCCAACCCTCCCTCCGCTCTGGGGTCTCCTGCCGTCTATACCGCAGGCTATTATTCTGTCTACACCTGCTAGGTAAGACCACCTCCCTTGGAACAAGCTTCCCTCTCCCTCAGGGGACGCCAGCTAAGTGCCCTTTCCGGGTCCAGGAGACAACCCGTGCTCGGGAGGCTCCGGGGCACACCGGGGAGGGGGCAGGCTCCAGACCCGCAGGCCAAGCCAAGGCGTCACCAGGGCGGTCCGGGGCAGTTTAGGAGAAGCGAGGTGGCTCTGTGCATAGAGCACTTGGGCCCGGGCTCAGGAGGACCTGGGTGCAAAGCTAGCCTCAGGCCCTTCCTCACCGTGTGACCCTGGGCCAGTCACTGAACCCCACCCGGCTAAGCCAAGTTATTAGAGCAGCTGAGGCCAGGGGAAGGGGCGCCCAGTGTGTGGCGGCGCCGCACAGCGTAGTGTCACTCCTGTACAGTGCTACTTCCGCTGACATCATCCTGTGCGTGGCGCCTCAGCAGGAGGCTCCGCGCCAAGGATGATGTGGCTGCACAATGGAAGAGCTTGGTCAGCACGGAGAGCGGGGGGGGGGGGGGGATTGCACACTGTGTAGACTGCTGCCCGGTGAGGGTTATTATAGCCCGGCCCTCCAACGGTCTGCGGGACAGTGAACTGGCCCCTGGGTAAAAAGCTTGGGGACCGGCTGGACTCAACCTCAAAATCCCCAGCATGCTCCAAAGCTCGGGGTCGCCTCACACACACAGGAAATCTTTCCGCAGCCTCCCTGAGGCACCCGGCGTTGTGGGGACTTTCCTTAGCTCCAGCCCCATCGAAGGACATTGAAGTTGAGGCCCTTCGCTCCCCACAAGGGGGGATCCGCAGCTGGGCTTCCTCGGGGCATCCTGTGTCCCCCGAGGCTTGGAAGAACCCCGTCTGGGGCGGCTCTTTCATTTCTTAATTTAGCAGCCACTCGCAGTTCTGCACACCCAGCAGCGCCACATCCTCCACCCAACGGAATAATGAAGAGGAAAAAAATCTCCCACGCCCGGGGAATCGCGGTAGCCTGGCACCCCGCGTCGGAGGGAAAATGGGCCATCGCTGGGCCACTCACCAAGCTTGGAGGGCTTCATGGCGGCTGGCCGGCTGCGGGAGTTGGACGTCTTTCTTGGTCTGTAAGGACAAAAAGAGACAGGAAGTTGCGGCACTTCAGGGAGTCGGGGCGGCAGCAGGAGGCGCAGGTATTTGTTCTTTTCCCTACAAGGGCCTCTTGTTTGATTGCCTGTTTCCAGAAGAAGTGGGCTCCTCAGCTTCTATTATTGGATGAGCCTCTTTCCCTTTAAATCAGTTCCTTTTTTGGTTTGGTTTGAAACCCTTACCTTTTGTCTTAGAATGGATCCATTCCAGAGAGCAATAGGGCTGGGCAATTGGGGTTAAGTGACTTGACTAGGGTCACACAGCTAGGAAGTGTCAAAGGCCAAATTGGAACCCAGGACCTCCCCTCTCCAGGTGGCTAGCCCCTTAGATAAGAGTTTTAAAAGCTCTTGGGGTGTCTCTGTGACCTCTGGCCATCTAGGGAAGCCTAGGAATACTGTATTAAAAGCATAAAACGAGAACCCGATGGCACTGGGAGAGTTGCCAACATCTTTTTTTTCATTCACAGACCCAGGTTAGGCAGCCCTGCATTCCAGGCCAATAACCCATTTCCCTCTATTTCTGGCCGTTCCCCACTCCCTGTGTGTAGTCAGTCCCAGGAAGAGCCCCAACGGGCCTCACTTTTGCCCCGGCTCTGCGTCTGGAACAAAGGCAGCATTTCAGGAGTGCTTCTCCATTCAGCCCCTGCAGGTCGCCAGCGAGGGCTCTGCCCGGAGCCTCTCCCCATCCAGTGCCTTCTAGTCACCATTAATAAGGCCAGCGCTTTAGGGAGCAGATGCCATCTTCACGGCTTTTCTGATTTCTGATCAAGAAACTGGGGGTTTCGGTACCGCTTCCAATATCGACGGCTAAGCAGCAGGCACCTGAGGAGAGGCTGAGATCGCTGCCAATTGGCGTTTCAATTGCGGGCGGTTTAAGCCTCACTCTGTCCCAGGCTCTCGGTCGGTGCCGAGGAGCGGATTGCTTTCCCCTTGTCGGACAGTCCAGCACGCTGCAGGAAGCCAGTCTCGGGGATCCGTTAGCCTGGGGCGCCTTCGGACGACCATTCGGGGAGGCTCGCGCCTGAAGGCCAGGGGAGGCTTGGCTCGGCTTAAGCGGGCATGAAGTTCAGAAGCGAGATCCTTACAAGGCGGGAGCCTGAATCGGGAGGCCCCAATCCTGGAGGAGCTCACAGGTCAGCCTTCCGCCCCTTTGCGTTTACGGAAGGATTTCAACTCCTCCAGTGCCCAGATGGCCTCTTTCCTTACTTTAATTCCATCAGCGAAGCTTATGAAGCACCTTCGTTGGTGGAAGGCCTTCTACCAAGGGCTGGGCACACAACGCTAAAGCAACAAGACTTTCCAAACTCGGAGAAACGCCATCTGGCCCAGGCCATTGCCCCCCGTCGACCAGTAAAGATCTATCGGGGTGTCTGTGCTGGGCGACGTGCCGCGGGCCATTCATCACCTCTTCCCCCTCCATCTTTCCAGGCTCCATATACCTTAAACCCTCAAACCCCTCGACTTGCCATGAACCATTGTTATCGGCCTCCTGGTTGTTAGCGAGGACACTCCATTCAGTTTCACTGGCCATCCTCCGGGCCTGGAATACTGTCCCTCCGGGATCTCCTAGATTCCTTCAACCCCCAGCTCAACCCCCCTGCCACTCACAGGAAGCCTCTCCCAATCTCCCTTAATTCTCTGGCTGAGTGCGAAGTGCAAAGGATACCCAGGAAGGGAAAGCCAGTCCTTGCTCTGGAGAAACTCGGCGTCTAACAGGGAAATACATGCCAAGAACTCTGTACAATCTGCATTCGGGCTAAATTAGAAATAATCAGCAGCTAGATGGAATCACAGTGCAAAATACCAGGCCTGGGGTGAGGAAGCTTCACCTTCCTGAGTTCAAATCCAGCCTCCAATACTTCCTAGGACTATGATCCTGGGCAAATCACTTAACTGCTGTTTGCTTCAGTTTCCTCATCTGTAAAATGAGCTGGAGAAGGAAATGGAAAAACCACTCCAGTATCTCTGCCAAGAAAACCCCAAGCGGGATCAGGAAGAGATGGACGCGACTGAAAAACACCTGAAAGGGAGCAATCAGTAACGGAAAGACCCTAGAATTAAGGGAGACTGGAAAAGGAGGCGTTTTAGCTGGGGTTCGAAGGAAACCAGGAAATCCAGGAGGGAAAGTATTCCAGGCATGGAGGACAGTAGGTAAAAATAACTGAAGAGATGGAAAGTCTTCCCCAACAACCAAGAGGTCAATGACAATGGTTCATGGGTAAGTAGAAGGGTTTGAGGAGTTGAGTGTAAGGCTAGAAAGATGGGAGGGAGGATTAGGTTATAAATAGCTCTGAACAGCAAACAGAGAACTTTATATTTGATCCTGGAGGTGATAGTGATGGGAGTAATACATAGAAAGTGTGAAAGGGGGCAACTGGGTAGCTCAGTGGATTGAGAGCTAGGCCTAGAGATGGGAGGTCCTAGGTTCAAATCCGGCCTCAGCCACTTCCTAGCTGTGTGACCCTGGGCAAGTCACTTGACCCCCATTGCCTAGCCCTTACCACTCTTCTGCCTTGGAGCCAATACACAGTATTGACTCCAAGACGGAAGGTACGGGTTTAAAAAAAAAAAGAAAGTGTGAAAAATAAGTTGGGGAGAGACTATGAAAAGCTTTAATGCCAAAGAGAGGAATTTGGATTGGTCCTAGGAAGCTAGTAGAGCTCACTGAGTGGAGAGACAACGTGGTCAGACCTGAGGCTTACAAAAAACAATTTGGCAGCTGTGTAAAAGATGAATTAAGCAAATAGATGAATTAGGAGGCTATTTTGATAGTCCATGCCAAGAAATTATGAAGGCCTTAACAAGAATGACATTAGTCATCGGAGTAGAGAGAAGATGGATACAAAGAAGGATGTGCTGGTAAATGTTTAACAACCAGCTCTCTGAAAAAAACAAACCCACATATACCACACCTTTAAATTTAATCTGCAATAGAAATATATTTTATAACTGAAGAAATGACAATATTTGATCACTGACTGGATATGTGGGATTTTGTCGAGGTAGATTTTGAAGTTGTGAACCAAGCTGATTAGAAGATTGGTGGCAACATAGACAAAAGGAAAGTTTGGAAGAATGAAAGCCTTGGGAAGGAAAGATAATGAATTTTGTTTTAGATATGTTGAGTATTCGAAGTCTACAGAACGTTCCATCTGAAATGTCCAAAAGGTAACTGGACGTACATAACTAGAACTCAGGACCCTAGGGCTAAATATATAGACCTGGGAGTCCTCTGGGTAGGGGTGACAATGGAAGCCATGATGGGGTTTCAATAGTCTTCTGACTGGTCTCTCTGCCTCAAATCCTCCCCCTTCCCCAAAGTCCATCTTCCACTCAGATGCCAAAATGACCTTCCAGAATCAAAAGTCTTACCTCCAAGATCAAACATAAACAACAAGTTGGCAAAGATTTATTACCAACTGTGCTTGGCAGATGCTAACTAAGCATTAGGAATACAAAGAGATAAACCCCAGTTCCTGCTCTTAAGAAGCTCACCGAAGACAATGTGTAAATAGTCATAGACAAACATGATCTACACAAGATAAAGGAGGAAGAATCAAAAGAGGGAAGGCACTAGCATTAAAGGGGATCAGGCTTCTTATAGAAGGTAGAATTTTAGCTGAGACTTGAAGGAAGCCAAGAAAACCTGGACACATACACAGGATGGAGGGAATTCCAAGCATTAGAGGAAACAAGAAGTACAGAGACAGTGTCTTCAAGAACAGCAAGATGTCAGAGTATGTAGAGGAAAGTTTATCAAGACTAGAAAGTAGAAAAGGATCAGGTTAGAGAGGGCTTAAAAAAACAAACAAATTAAAAGACCTCAATTAAACATGAAATTAGAAGTTTGGAAGATTAAAGAAAAGATTAAAATTAGGAGCTGGACTTGTAGAGGAAAAAAAAACAATAAAACAGAAGAGCTAGTGGTTAACTTGATTTTTAAAAAGAAAGAGAAAAACTAAGTTACCAGTATCAAAAATGAACATGGAGAATTCACCACAAATAAAAATAAAATTAAAACAATTAAAAGGACCTATTTTGACCAATTATATGCTAATATATGATAATCTAAGTGAAATAGATTAATATTTACAAAATTATTTTTTAATATTACCAGATTAACAGGAGAGGGAATACCTGAGGAGTTAGAGTCAAGATGGCAGAGAAGGTACATGGACCCATCTAATATTTACCAAATTCCCTCCCAAAAAACTATGATATAACACCTCAGAATGAATTCTAGAGTAAGCATAATCCACAAAAAAGATGGGGTGAAGTAATTTTTTTAGCCCAACAGAACTTAGAAGGCCAGCATAAGGGATCTAGTGCACCAGGGTAGAGGTAGAGTGCAAAGCAACATGGCAGGGAAGTTCCTACTATGGCAACAATCCTTGGGAGCAGCTGAAACAGAAGCAAAAGCTTCTAATGGGGAACTATGTGATTCTTACTCTCATGGGAATTGGTTCAATGAGGGAAGAACATACACAAACAAATGGGTACAGAAATCTATCTTATACAGAAAAGCAAGAGGGGAAGGAGTTAAGAGAATGGGGGTGGAACTGATAGAAGGGGTCAAATTGGGGAAATGGTGGTCAGAAATAGGATAGGGAGTAATACACAGGAATCAAAATGTTGCCTTTTTTTTTTAATCTCTGTAATAAAGACCTCATTTCAAAAATACAGAGAAAAGTATCAAATATGTAAGAATACAAGTCATTCCCCAATCAATATATGGTCAAATGATATGAACAGGCAATTCTCAGAGAAAATAATTAAAGCTTTCTTTAATTATGTAAAAAAAGTTCTAAATCACTATTAATTAGAGAAATGCAAATTAAAACAATCCTGAGGTATGATCCCAACCTATCAGATTGGCTATTATAACAGAAAAGGAAAATGACAAAATTTGGAAGCTATGTTGGTAATAAAGACTGGAAAGCACTGTTGAGGGGAGTTGTGAACTGATTCAATCACTTTAGAGAGTAATTTGGACCTATGCCCAAAGACATATCCTTTGACCCCACAATACTCTTACTAGTAGGTTTGTATCCCAAAGAGATAAAAAATTAAAAGGGGAAAGACCTGTTATCTACAAAAATACTTAAAGCAGCTCTTTTTGTGGGGGCAAAGAATTGGATAGTGAGGAGATACCCAACAATTAGTGAATAGTTGAGTAAGTTATAATATATGATTGTAATGAAATACTATTGGGCTGGTAGAAATGACAAACAGGAAGAACTAAAAAACCTGGTATGAATCTTAAAATTTCTCAGACTCTAAGGTTATTCCTTCTTTTAAACAATGGAGGTACTTGATCAGGAATGTATTGGGAACTTTACATTACTCCACCCATACTTAGGCATGCTTTAGGGGAAGACAAAGTTGTAAAACTCCTTACTGAACAATGAAGGTACTTAACTCATACTTATAGTGAGGCAAAATCCCTTAAGCTAAGTCTATTTTTTAGATCTAATACAAAAAGGTGCTAAGTACCTATGAAGGTCAGGCAATTTGCAAACTTGCAAGGGGCAAAAAGAGGTGTGAACTCACTCGGAAGTTTTAGTCTACCCAGAGAAGCTGAGAACTAAAGAAGGTGTGACTTAAGATTGGTCAGTCCCAAAGAAATCAAAACTATTAATAAGCACATGAAAAAGTGTTCTATATCTCTTATAATCAGAGAGATGCAAATCAAAACAACTCTGAGGTATCACCTCACACATAGCAGATTGGCTAACATGACAGCAAAGGAAAGTAATGAATGCTGGAGGGGATGTGGCAAAGTAGGGACACTAATTCATTGCTAGTGGAGTTGTGAATTGATCCAACCATTCTGGAGAGCAATTTGGAACTACGCCCAAAGGACGATAAAAGACTGTCTGCCCTTTGATCCAGCCAAAGCACTGCTGGGCTTGTACCCCAAAGAGACAATAAGTAAAAAGACTTGTTCAAGAACATTCATAGCTGCACTCTTTGTGGTGGCCAAAAATTGGAAAATGAGGGGATGCCCTTCAATTGGGGAATGGCTGAACAAATTGTGGTATATGTTGGTGATGGAATACTATTGTGCTAAAAGGAAAAATAAAGTAGAGGAATTCCATGGAGACTGGAACAACCTCCAGGAAGTGATGCAGAGCGAAAGGAGCAGAACCAGGAAAACATTGTACACAGAGACTGATACACTGTGGTACAATCGAAGGTAATGGACTTCTCCATTAGTATCAATGCAATGTCCCTGAACAATCTGCAGGGATCTAAAAAACAATATCCACAAGCAAGGGATAAACTATGGGAGTAAAAACACCAAGGAAAAGCAACTGCTTGACTACAGGGGGGAAGGGGATACGACTGAGGAGAGGCTCTAAATGAACACTCTAATGCAAATACCAACAACATGGAAATGGGTTCGAACCAAGAACACATGTGATACCCAATGGAATCGTGCATTGGCTATGGGAGAGGTGGTGGGAAGGGGGTAGGGGGGGAGGAAAAGAAAATGATCTTTGTTTCCAATGAATAATGTTTGGAAATGACCAAATAAAATAATGTTTAAAGTGAAAAAAAAAAAGATTGGTCAGTCCTTTGGAAAAACGTCTACTGTGATTGGTAGATGTGAGAACTTAGGGGGGTGACATAGGAGAAAATTCTTTTTTAAAGGAGCTGAAAAGAGGTATCTGGGGGATTTAGCTTGCCAAAGCTGAATTGGAGAGAGGCAGCTTGCCAGAGCTGCCTTGAAGGGCTTGGTGACTGGATGAAAATTCAGTTTGCCAAAGCTGAATTGGAGCTCGGACTAGTTGGAGTAGCTGGGTCTCTCTGAACACTAGAATCTTGCTTGGGACAAATCTTGTGGTGAGTGGATTAAAGACTGACTGATCTCTCTCTTAGGGCTTGGGCTGAGGCTGGCCTGGGCTGGCCTACCCCTTTTCTCACTATTTCCTCATAAAAACCCAGCTGACAATATCTTGAAACCATATTTTCCGCGGTCACAGTTTATACCAACCACTCTTTTTTAATTGTTACACATTGTACATAGTGGCAGGAATACTGTACAATGAACAACTGTGAATACCGATTATTCTCAGTAATACAGTGATCCAAAACTATACCAAAGGATTCCTGATGTTTTTTTAAAAATATCATCTGCTTCCAGAGAAAAAGAACTGATAAGAGCCTAAATCCTGACCAAAGCAAACTTTTTTTCATTTTCGTAAGTTTTTTTATTCAAATTTCCTTCCACAAAAGAACTAATATGGAAAAATACTTTATATATATATATATATATATATATATATATATATATATTCTCTTTATATATAATTCTCTTCCTCCCTCCCCACACTCCTTACTCTCTTTTTAAAGTGGCAAGTATATATAATATATATACATGTGGTAAGTATATATAATATATATACATGTAAAATCTGAATGAGATTACTTACCACTTCAAAAAGAGAGTAAGGAGTGTGGGGAGGGAGGAAGAGAATTTGAGACTCAATATTAAAAATTTTAAAGAAAAAATCCCTAGGACTAGATGAATTCACATGTGAATTTTAACAGGCATCTAAAGAACAATTCCAATAATCTATAAATTATTTAGAGAAACAGGTAAAAAATCCTACCAAATTCCTTTTATGACCCAAATATGATACTGACACCTAAACCAGGAAGGACAAAAAAGAGGATAAAAACTAAAGGCCAATTTCCCCAGGGAATATTGATGTAAAATTTTCAGCAAGAAAATTACAGCAATATATCACAAAGTACATACTATGACCAGGTGGGATTTACATCAGGCATGTAGGGCTGGTACACTATTAGGAAAACTATCAGCATTAACTGGCCATATCAATAACAAAAACAATAAAAATATGATTATTCCAATCGATGACAGAAAAGGCTTTTGACAACACTTATTCCTATTTAAAACACTAGAGAACATTGGAATAAATTAAAATGTTTAGTATTTATCAAAAGGCTTTAGCAAGCATTATTTGTAAAAGAGATAATCTAAAAGCCTTACCAATGAAAAAAGAGTGAAACAAGGTTGTCCACTATCTATCACAATTATTACATAGTATAGTAAAAATGCTAGCTATAGCAGTTAGAGAAAGAAAAATAAGTGAAAGGAATAAAAATAGGCAGTGAGAAAACAAAGAAGACTATTTTTTTTCAGATGGTACATTTAAAGAATCCTAGGAAATTAGTTTTAAAACTAGTTGAAATATTAACAACTTTGGCAAAGTTGCAGGATATAAAAGAAACCTATGTAAACCATCAGCATTTCTATATATTACCAATGAAGTCCAGAAGCAAGAAATAGAGACATTCCATTTAAAGTAATTATAAAAATATAAAATTCATGGGGATCTAACAGCCAAGAATTATATGAACACAACTACAAACACCTTTCATTCAAATGAAGTCAGATCTAAACAACTGGAGAAATATTAATTGCTCATGAGTAGACTAGGCTAATATAATAAAAATTATATTCTTCCCAAATTCATTTTTTATTCAATGCCATACTGCCAAGAATATTTGATAGAACTAGAAAAAAAAATAATTTAAAAATTCATCTGGAAGAAAAATATATATATCAAGGGAATCAATGAAAAATAATGTGAAGGACGGTGTCCTAGCAGTACCAGATCTCAAACTGTATTACAAAGTAGTAATCATCAAAACATCTTAGTAGTGGCTAAAAAACAAATGTGGTGAATCAGTGGAATAGATTAGGTATAACAGTAAATGGCCACAGTAATCTAGTATTTGAAAAATGCAAAGATACAAGCTTTTGGAACAAAAACTCACTAACAAAAATTACTGGGAAAATTGCAGTTAGGCAAAAACTAGTTACACACTCACAGTTAGGCAAAAACTAGTTACACACTCATACTGTTTATCAAGATAAGGTCAAAATGGGCACAAGATCCCCAGTTTACAAATGATCAAGGGACATGAATAAGCAGTTTTCACATGAAGAAATAAAAACTATCAATACACACATGAAAAAGTGTTCTAAATCCCTCTTGATTAGAGAAATGCAAATTAAAACAACTCTGGGGTACAACTACACCTAGCACACTGACCAATACAGCAGCAAAGGAAAGTGATAAATGTTGGGAGGGGATGTGGCAAAATTGGGACACTTGTTGGTGGAGTTATGAATTGGTCCAACCATGCTGGAGAGCAATTTGGAACTATGCCTAAAGGGCTTTAAAAGATTGCCTGCCCTTTGATCCAGCCATATCACTGCTGGGATTAAACTCCAAAAAGATAATAAGGAAAAAAGTCTTGTACAAGAATATTCATAACTGTGCTCTTTGTGGTGGCAAAAATTTGGAAAATGAGGGGGTGTCCATTGATTGGGGAATGGCTGAACACATTGTGGTATCTGATGGAATACTCTTGTGCTGAAAGGAATAATGAACTGGACGGATTCCATGTGAACTGGAATGACCTCCAGGAATTGATGCAGAGAAAAAGGAGCAGAACCAGGAGAACATTGTACACAGAGACGGATACACTGTGGTACAATCAAATGTAATGAACTTCTCTACTAGCAACAATGCAATGATCCAGGTCATTGCAGAGGGACTCATGAGAAAGAGCTATCCACATCCAGAGAAAGAACTGTGAGAGTAGAAATGCAAAAGAAAAATATATGATTGATCATGTAGTTTGATAGAAATAATATATAATTAGGGTTTTGATGTTAAAGGATCGCTCTACTACAAATATGAATAACATGGAAATAGGTTTTGAACAATGATACATGTAGAACTGCTTGTCAACTTTAGGAGGGGGAATTAAATGGGGGAATCATAAATAATGTAACCATGGAAAAATATACTAAATTTAAAAAATAAATTTTAATGGGCACAAAAGATAAACAGGGACATCATATTTTGCTAACAGGAGATAACATAAGCAATGCAGTAACATAAAAATTTTTTGTAAATTTCTCTAATGCCTCATTTCTTAAATATATAGGAAACCCAAGTCAAATCTATAAAAATATGAGCCATTTCCCAGTTGATAAATGGTCAAAGACATAAACAAGCAGTTTTCAGAAGAAGAAATCAAAGCTATCCATAGGTGTATGAAAAATGCTTTAAATCACTCTTGAATCATAGAAAGGCAAATTAAAGGAACTCTGAGATACTATCCCATGTATCAGAAATAACAAATGCTAGAGGTGATTAGGGGAAAATAGGTACACTAATGAACTGTTAGTGGACTCATGTATTCATCAAACCATTATGGAGAACAATTTGGAACTATGCTCAAAGGGCTATAAAACTATATACCCATTGACCTGACTACGACACCTGTACCCTAAAGAGACCAAAGAATTTATACATACAAAAATATTTACAGCAGCTCTTTTTTTTTGGTGGCAAAGAATTGGAAACTGAATGGGATGTCCATTGGGGAATGGATAAACACACTGTGATATATATGACTGTGATGGAGTACTACTGTGCTCTAAGAAATGATGAGTGGGATGATTTTCAGAAATACATGGAAAGATCAATATGAACTGCTGCAAAGTGAAATGAACAGAACAAGGAAGATCACTGTACACAGGAACACACACATACATTCACAAATTTTAATGATATATTTTAGTTTTATATCACCTAAATTTTCACTCTCTCATTCTCCTGTGGACTCCTTGACATTTATCCCTTATTTTTAAAAAGAGGGAAAAAAGAGAAAAAAGAAAAACATTCAGCGAAACTAACCAACATATGAAAAACTCCAAGTGCATTATATGCAGCATTCCACAACTATGATTCCCTACCTCTGCAGAGAAGCAGAAAGAGAGATCTTCTTCCATCAATTCTCTGAAACCAAGCTTCATCATTATAATTTTACAGCACTTGTTCCAACAGTTTTGTGTTCTCATTTCCAATGAACTTGCTGTCATCACTGTATATATTTTTTCCTGGTTTTGTTTTCTTTTTATTTCTATTTACTTTCTATCTGTTTTCTTTCTATAATTTCCTTTTTATTCCTGTTAGTTAAGTAAAACTGTCCTTGTTTCTCTGTATTCATCACAGAATATCTCTTACCCTAAAATATTCCATCCATTCTCTTAACTCAATTTGTTTATTCATCCCCAATCACAAGTACCTCCATTGTTTCCAATTCTTTTTTATTAAAAAAAGGGGAATATAAAAGTTTCACAGTGATTGAGGAGGATTTATAATATGAATGAAAGGATGACTCAACATTGGAAAAAGAATTAACATAGGCATATTTTAAAAAAGCATTCCCAAACCACAAGATTATATCAATAGATATAGAAAAAGCCATTGACAAAGGCTTTTACTTAAACAAAAAGATAAAAACCCTACAAAGCATAAGCACTGAAGGAACTTTAAAGAATATGATCAAAAGTATCTTTCTAAAACCCAAAGCCATCATTCTACATAATGGGAAAATACTGGAAGCTTTCCCAATAGAAGAGAAAAGCAAAAATAGTCACTTCCCCAAATATTATCTGATACAGCTATAGAAATACTAGTAAAAGCAATGAGACAGAAAAAGGACATTCAAATCATAAAGATGGGCAAAGAAGTAAGACTAAATTATAATTTGCTAAAGAAATGATAGTTTACTTTAAAAAAAACAGAATCAGTAAAGAGAGAGAATGAATAACTTCAGTAAAGTTGTAGGTTACAAAATTAACCCACAAAAATCAAAAGAATGTCTATACAGCAATAACAAAATACAGGAAACAAAAAAGGGAAATATTGAAAATAGCTAAAAATATCTAAGATATCTGGGTGTCAATTTACCAAAACACATTCAAAACACAGAAATAAAAAAGACTGCCCATCGCAAATGGTTGCCTGAAGATAGACTGAGGATTCCCACATACCATCTAGCAAAATCCTAAAATTCACACAAAATTGAATAACAAAGAAGATATCTAATGAAGAACTATACTAAGTAGACTCCTCCTCTGGAAGCAAGAGTGGAAGTTCCCTTGCAGAAGAGCCAGGGTGGACAAAAAGCCAAAGGTGGTGGACCCTGAATGTTCCAGGAATGACAACACAGTAGGCAGCACCCAGACTGGGAAGTTATCTGGAGTATAATATCCATAACACTCTATCCTAAGATTCCCAAAAGTGCCTTGAAAATTCAGTGCCCTATCTACTATGCCATCTGAATATGTCAAAAGGAGCTGAGTAGTTTTTAAGTGGCCATTGTTCCATTAGACGGAATTAAATGTTAACACTAAAATTACTTATTATATTGTGATTTTTTTTTCTTGTTCAAAATTTACCTCAAATTCTCTTGTGGTAGAGCAATGTCTGAGGCCAAAGAGGGGGATACTACGTCACTTTGTTTTTGCTCTGAACCAGAAATCCTTGTATTTAGAATAACATTAAGTTAACAAAAATTGTTACTGGCAGACTTAGATAAGCATCGTATGGTCTTAAAGATTTTTTCCTCGCCATTTGCTATCCCTCATAATTAGAATGCATGAAGAGAAGAGTATACAAATGCAAAGAAAAAGATAAGGGGAGTAGGCAGCAATTGAACTGCACTCTGAAATGGACAAAGGGAGGCTGAACATACATTCACATATACACCTATGTTCACACAGTTTGGTACGGAAATCCACCAAATTTAATGGAGAAAGAGAGAAGATGAGAGTAGAATTAAGAGGAAGGATAAAAAGTTAGAGAGAATATCCATAAGCAAAACCCAGTTTCTGATTCTGAAGGAGGAATACAAGAGGGCAAACAACCTCCCTTCAGAAGAACCAGAATCTACGAGGGTATTTCAGATTGCTTCTTAAGACAATTGTGGAATTATTGAACAAATTATGGTATATGAATAGAGTATAAGTGTTTTAATATAAGAAATGGCAAAAAGTCAAACTCAGAGAACGCTGTGTAATACATAAGACGACAGAACTCATCAGAAAATTCTCTTATGGTACCCCAAAGAAATAATGAGGAAAAAGACTTTTCTACAAAAACGTTTATAGCCACGCTCTTTGTGGTAGCAAAAAAAAATTGAAAAATGAGGGGTGTCCATCGATTGGGAAATGGCTCAATAAATTGTGGCATATGTTGGTGATAGAATATTATTGTGCTGAACGGAATAATGAACTGGAGGAATTCCATGTGAACTGGAAGGACCTCCAGGAACTGATGCAGAGTGAAAGGAGCAGAACCAGGAGAACATTGCACACAGAGACTGATACACTGTGGCACAATGGAACGTAATGGACTTCTCTGCTAGCAGCAATGCAATGATCCAGGACAATCCAGAGGGACTTAGGAGAAAGAATGCTGTTCACATCCAGAGAAAGAACTATAGAAATGGAAATGCATTAGAAAAATATGGATCACATCGTGCAATAGGGATATGATTGGGGTTTTGATGTTAAAAGATGGCTCTACTGCAGATATGAATAACATGGAAATAGGTTTTGAACAATGATATATGTATAACCTAGTGGTACTGCTTGTCAGATTTGAGAAGGTGAAGGAAAGAGTGGTTGGGGGGAGGGGTCATGAATCATGTAACCATGGAAAAATATTCTAAAGAAAAAAAAAAGAAAATTCTCTGATGTTGGGAAAAACTGAAGGTAAAAGGAGAAGGGGATGGTAAGGTAAAAGATGGATAGACAGTGTCATGGTAGCAACAAACATGTCTTTGGACAGATTTCAAGAGATAATAGAAGACAGAAAGGCCTGGCACACTAAGGTGCGTGGGGTCAAAAAGAGTCAGACATGACTAAACAACAGAGTAAAATAAACAGAACCAGAACAATTTAAGCTAAGACAACAATATAAAGAAAACCAATTTTCAAATGATTAACTCTGAGCAATGTGATGACCAATCAGGTCTCCTATGGTGAAGCATGTTAACCACCTCCTGAGCCAATCAATAACACTCATCAAGCATCCATGTGCCAGGCATTTGCCAGATACTATGTTAAATACTGGGAATGCAAAGAAGGGCGATAGACAGTCCCTACCCTTGAGGACCTCACTATCTAATGGGAGAGACAACAATACAAATAAGCTATATACAGGATGAACTAGAAATAATCTAGGGAAGGCACATGAACTAAGGACTGGGAAAGACTTGCTGCAGAAGGTGAGATTGTAACTGACTTTTCAAAGAGAAGCCAGATGGTGAGGATGAGGAAGAGTTCCAGTCATGAGGGAAAATGCTCATAGTTGGGAAGATACAGTGTCTTGCTCAAAAGCTCAACTTTACCAGATAACAGAGTAGACTGAGGGGAGGGAGAGAGGGAGTGTAAGTTATGTAAGGGGGAGAAAAGGGGTTTTATATAAAAGTTTGGACTGGATTATTTAAGAATAAGGTTGCCAGGAATTTAATTCCAAAGAGATTTATTTATAATTTATTAACAAAATATAGAAAGAGTGAAGTAAGAAAATGAGAGGATAGGGTAAAATATCTAGCCTAAGCACTAAGTATTTTGTTCTGACCCCTGACTCAAAAACAGGCAAGGGAGTTTTAGTCCTTAGCTGGAGAGGCCTTGGCTTTGAGCCGAGGACCTGGGAGTTTCTCTCCTGAGGCTAGTCCCTTCAGAAAATCTAGGAAAGGAGTCAGTTCTTTTCACTCACCAGGTGGCAATTCAAAGGGAGAGATTCAAGAATGTCTCACCAAGTACAAGGGTCTCAGGTCCAGTCAGCAGATTCTTCACCAGTCTCCACCAGTCTCCTCCTCAAACTCAGAACTCCACAAGACGACAAAGTTCTTTCCAAAGTTCTCTCTGAAGATCCCCTCCCAGGAAGTTGTAACTCCTTTTTAAAGACACTTTCTTTTGCATCACTTCCTGTGCCTTCCTCCATTTTTACGTCTACCAATTACAGTTGAAGCTTTGCTTAGAACTGCCCAAAGGGCAGTCATTTTGATTCTGATTCGTCACTCACTATTACACACGTGGGTCATGGATCTCTCCCACTTAATGATTAAGTGAGATATTTACACTTTCAGGGATTAAATCTAATAAGGGGAGTTAATTTAATCTTCGCAATCAGGGGGAAGAGTTAATTAATTTCATTTTCACAATCAGGGGAGAGTTAAATTTAATATTTAGTTACATGACAAGAAAGTTGGGGGGGGGGGGTGTAGAAAAGGAAAGGACAGGTTATAAAAGGCTTTGAAAATCAAAAGATTTTACATTTGATCCTGGAAGTAATAAGGGAGCCACTGGAGTTTATTGGAGTTTATATAACAGGGGAGAAGCAGGTGACATAAACCTGCATTTTAGGGAGATCACACTGACAGTGGAGGATGAACTGAAGTAGGGAGAGACTTGTGACAGGGCAAGCATATCCCTTAGCAGTCTACTGCAATAATCTAGGAGTGAGGCAATGAAGGCATTCACTGGAGTGGCAGCAGGATCAGAGGAGAAAAGGGAATATATTTGAGAGATAATACAAAGGTAAAGACAAAAGGCCTTGGCAACAGATTAGAGCTGGAGGTAGGATGAAAATTAAAAGAGTAAAGAGTCAAAAATGACACCTAAGTTTCAATCCTGCACAATTTAGATAGATAGTAGCACTCTCAATAATGATAGGACAGTTTGGATGTAGAGAGAGTTTGAGGAAAAAAGGAATAAGTTCCATTTGGGAAATACTGAGTTAAGGATATCTACAGGAAACTGAACTCAAGATGTTCAATAGATAAATGGAGATCATGAGATCTCCATTTATATTTAAATAGAGGTCATCAGAAAGGGTAGAGGTGGTTGGGGAGATACAGAATCATGAGCAAAACAATGATAATTGAATCAATGGAAGCTGATGAGTTTACCAAGGGAAATAATTCAGAGGGAGAAGAGACCTATACATGAATACGAGGTGCAGAGATAAACATTTCTGAACATGGCAACTATATAGATTCATTGTTTTTACTCATTTGTAACGATTGTTTTGTTTTTCTCTGGGTTTTTAAATGAGAGGAGGGAATCAGAGAAAGAAGGAATAACAACATTGAGACCAAAAAAGAGAGAAATTTTATAACATTTATAAATTTATAACATTTATAACATTTTTTTATATATATAAGAGAAAAGAAGGAAGCACAGACAAGTAGGGCAGTGTTGAAAGTAATGGATAATTATATATTATATACATATTATATATATTATAATTATATATATATATACACGCATATATACACATATGTATTTTAAAATGAGTAGTATGAAATGGAGATTTACAAAAACCAGAAATGACTTACTGGAAAAACAAGCAAAAAAGTCCAGTGAAGAAAAGAGTGCCATAAAAAGTAGGATGGACCAAATGAAAGAGGATCAAAAGATCATGCAAGAAATTCAGTCTTTAAAAATTTGAATTGGGCAAGTAGAAGCTAATGATTTCATTAGACATCAAGAAACAATAAAACAAAATCAAAAGAATGGGGGGGGGGGGAATGAAATATCTTATTGAAAAAGCAAATGACCTGGAAAATAGCCCAGGAGAGACAATTTGAGAATTACTGGACTACATGAAAGTCATGACCAAAGAAAAAGCCTAGACATCATATTACAAGAAATTATGCAAGAAAACTGTCCTAATGTTATTGAACTAGAAGGCAAAACAGATATTGAAAGAATCCACAGATCATCTCCTGCCATAAATCCCCAAATGACAATTCCCAGTAATGTTATAACCAAGTTGAAGAGCTTTCAGGACAAAGAGAAAATACTGCAAATGGCCAGAAAGGAACAATTCAGATATCATGGAACCCCAGTTACACAGGATCTGGCAGCTTCCACACTGAAGGGCCACAAGGCTTGAAATATATTCTGGAAGGCAAAAGAACTGGCTCTAAAACCAAGAATCACATATCCATCAAAACTGACCATATACTGAAAGTATGGGCATTTAATAAATCAGATTTTCAAATATTCCTGAAGAAGAGGTTTAAACAGAAAATCTGATGTCCAAATACAAAATTCAAGAGAACCATAAAAAAGGTAAATAAGAAAGACAAAATGACATCATGCTAGAGTATTGGACTGAATCTAATTAGGAAAAAAAAATCCATAGACATAGTCTTATACTTGGGTATAAAACTCCCCACAATTTCACAAGTACAAGATGGAGAGGAAGTTAAATAGAAGTTATTATAAAAAAGATCTAGAGGTTTTGATGTAAGGTCAATGAATGGTGTGTTCTAACAGCCAGAAAAACTAAATGGATTGCACTTAAAGAGGTTTGGTTTCCAAGAATAATGCATAATAGTCCAACTGTATTCTACACACATCAGTTCTCATTGGGGAAATTGTGTTTAGCTATGGACATGACAATTTAAGAAGGACACTGATAAATGTGAATGCACCCTGCAAAGGGCAATGGTCAGAGGCCTTGGGTTTCAGTCATATGTGGATCAATAAAAAGAAATAGACAAATTTGTCTTGGATAAGAAAGATTCAGGGTAACATGATGGCCAACTCCAAATATCTGAAGGGCTGTTATGAGAATAAGGAATAGTCTTGATATTTGATCTCAGTAGGCAAAAACAGAAGCAATGAATAGAAACTGCAAAGAGGCTAATTTAGTCTTAATATTAGGGGAAACTTCCTTACAGAATGATCCCCAAAATAGGGCTGCCTCAAGATATGGTGGATTCACCCTTCTTGAAGATCTTCAAACAGAGACTGTATGATCATTTGTTATTGTAGGAATTCCTATTATGAATTGGCTAGACTAAAGTATTACATAAATCCCTTCCATTCCACAGTTCTCTTCTGCTCAGAAAGATGTATACCCTACTAATTTTCCATGTTTTTGACAGTGAAAGGGTTTCTATCCAGGATTATATCCTTTATTCTCAGTAAGGTTTCTGTTCTAGGTTAAAGTATGGATACAGAGATTAAGATTATAATGATTAAGATTATAATATTGGCTGGAAGATTTTCCACAATGATTATGGTCAAAGGGTTTCTCTCCTCTATGGCTTTTCTTATTCTGATTAAAGTTAAAATTTTGGCTAAAGGATATCCCACATCCATAACATTCAAACAGATTCTCTACTGTGTAAGGAATTAAGGGTTTAACTAAATATGTGAAAATTCTAAAATAATATGGTGGTTGCTGATTTAAAATGTTATAGCTCAAGTCAAGATGATTCTTAATAGTTTTCACTTACAAAGAAGGGGATAGAGTAAAAGTAGAGAAATGCAAAAAGAGGGTAGAGAAGATAGAGTCTAGTCTATCACACTAAATATTGCTCCAATGCTTGTCTGAGCCTGACAGGGCTTGTTAATCCTCGACCAGAGGACCCCGTGTCCCACCCACAGCCTCCTCCAAGAGGGGAAGGCCCCTCTGGAACTAATCTCTCTCCAAAAGCCAGAAAAGGAAAGCCAGCTACTCACTCACCCAAGAAATAGTCCAAGGGTCAAGGTCCCAAGTCAAAGCCAAGGTCCAAGTCCAAAGTCACCTCCAAGAGGCAGATCACTAGCCGAAGCTCCAACCTGAAGATTCAAGGCGAAGAGCCCTGGGAAAACCTCCAAACTTTTTATAGTCACCTCCTGTCCCTTCCCTTCTTCACAGGGGCCAATCACAGCTTCCAAATTGCCTAGTAGTGTCTGTGGGATCCACCTCTCATCCTCTGAAGGTGTCAACTATTATGAGAGGCCCAAGAAGGGGTCAACTCTTATCAAAGGATTCACAAGTTTCTGATTGATTGGATTAACAGGGTAGAACTCTCCAAGTGGGAACTCTCTTACTTAGTGTTAAGTAGGGGTGTTTAAGTTTTTGGTTGATTAAATCAAAAGTTGCTGATTGATAGACAAAGAAAGATTCACACTTCACACCAGTGTGACTTCTTTTATGTGTAGTAAGCTTTTCACTATAGCTGAAGGCTTCTCTACATTCATGACATTCAGAGCATCTCTCCAGTATGAACTGTCTTGTGTTTAATAAAATAGTTATACCAGTGAAAGGACTTCCCTCTATTACATCCTAAGGCTTTCTTTCCAGAATAAATTCTCTGGTATAAGATTTGAACTTTGACTAACAGTTTTTCCACACTGATTAAATTCAAAAGATTTCTTTGCTCTACTATGAATAGTCTTTAGTAAGCTGCATATGCCAGGGAAGGAATTCTCCACATTCATTACACGCAAAAATGTTTCATTTCAGTATGAATTATCTGATGCATATTAAGGAAACTTCTCTAGTCAAAGGATTCTCACATTTGTTAAATTTGTGAAAGGAAATTCTTTATTCTCTTTGCCTACTTGGAGTTAAGACTTTGATTAACACTAATTTAAGTGCCTCACTAGATTGTGAAGACAGGATTAACTCTTTTGTCTCCCTTTTGATTGAATCAACACAAGCTTGAACTAGGTGGAGGAGCTCACAAATCACTTAGTGAATTCATGCCCTACTTAGTACTAGGTCAGAAGTCAGTAAGATACTTAGAGAGCTCCACCTGTTTTTCTAACTCAAACAGTCAGAAACTTTTGAATTCTTTTAAGAGTTCACACACTCGGAGAAATGTGTGAATCCAAAGGTGACAACTCAGAAATGTGTGAATCTTAGGAGAGTAAATACCTTTAGAGATGAGAAGTCAGTCCCACAAAAACTGCCCCTGGGAAGTGCTGGACAATATGGAAACTGTGATTGGCTTCCATGAAAAGGGGCAAGGACAGGAAACCACCATAAAAGCCACAAAATACTTTGGCTGGGGGCAATCTTATGAAGTTGAGTCTCATGGAGAGTGTCTCCTGGAGATATTATTTGAGGGAACTTCATTGGAGACTGTAACATAGATCGTGACTTCAACTTGGACTCTGACTCCTGGACTACTTGGTTGGGTGAGTGAAAAGGCTGACTCCCTTTCTAGTTTCCTAAGAGAGCCTACCTTCCATCTAGAGGAGGCCACGTGATTACTCACTACCAGCCCTCCTGGCTGAGGACTAGTATAGGTATTTTCTCTAATCTCTTTCCTCTTTCACATTTCTCTACTTTATTTTCCCCTCTATTTTTGGTAAATAAACTTCCCCTCTATTTTGGTAAATAAAGTTCTGACTTGAAATATAATAATTTCAGAGAACACATTATTTCATATAATTTAAGTCCAACCATTAATTTCAACCTTTCCAGATTCAAAAAGTTTCTTTACTCCAATATAAATATTCTTATGTTCAATAAGCTGTGCCTGCCATGTAAAAGAGTCTTGGCATTCATTATATTCAAAGGCTTTTTCTTCAGTACAAATTCTCCAATATGCAAGTGAGCTGCTCCAGCTAAAGAGTTTTCCATGGTCCTTACATTCTTAAGGTTTCTCTCCTGTATCAATTCTCTTATGTTAGTAACATTTCCTTTTGGGTGGAATGATTTCCCACAGTGATTACTACATTCAATGGGTTTATCTCCTCTATGAATTCTCTGGTGTAAAATAAATAAGAACCTGTTCACATGCAGAGAAAGAACTGTGGAAGTAGAAACACAGAAGAAAAACAACTACTTGATCACATGGGTCTATGAGGATAAGATTGGGGATGTAGACTCTAAACAATCATCCTAGTGCAAATATCAATAATATGGAAATAGGTCTTGATCAATGACACATGTAAAACCCAGTGGAATTGCTCATCAGCTAGAAAAATATTCTAAAATAATTAATTTTTTAAAATAAAATAAAATCACCAAGGGGAAAAAAAGGTTTCCCCACACTGATTATATGCAAAGGATTTCTTTGCTCCTGTATAAACTCTCTTATATTCAATAAAGTTTCCTTTTTGGGCAAATGAGTTCCCACATTCATTACATCCAAAGTATTTTTGTCTCATATAAATTCTCTTATATTCAGTAGGGTTTCCTTTCTGGATAAAAGATTTCCACATTCATTACATTCAAAGAGTTTCTCTCCAGTATAAATTCTCTGATGTTAATAAAGCAAGACCTTTATCTGAAGGTTTCCCCCTCTTCATTATATTTAAAGAGTTTTTCTCATGTCTATATTTTCTAATGGATAATAAGGTTAAAAATTTACTGAAGACTGCCACCTTCATTTCATTCCAGATGGATACCTAACAAGGGATTTCCTTCCAGGAGGATTCTATGATTTTTGTGAAATTTTCTGTCTCTGTAGAGTTTACCACATTTATATGGTTTTCTTTAATGTTCATTCTATTAAATAAAGTCCTCTGCAATGTAACTGACTGTCTTTTTGCTTATAATATGTACAAATCTTCCTCCTGGAAAAGAATTTATCATGTTCACTTGGTTCTAACCAGTGTTAAAAGTTCTTTTGATATGTGCCACATTCTTGTAGATTTTTTCCTATGTGAATGGCCCTGTCGTGGAACACACTGAAACTTCTTCCAAACATATCACATTCCTGAACACTAAAGCTTAGTGGAAGTTTTCATCCCCATGACTATCTCTTCCCTCGATCATCTTTCCTGATTGTACTTCTTTTGCTCTACTCTGACACCATATTCCCAAACTTTCTCCCAAACTGCAATCCCAAGATCATGTGTCTCAGTTTTTTCCTTGGATGATTTTGTCCACAGAAATGCCCTGCTTTAGCTAGTCTCCTGACTAAGGAATTCTGAAAGAAAGAAAAAAAAATATCAATGTACTATTTATTCTCTGTTTGATATTAACTTTTTTATTCTGCCTTCTCTCCTGAGGAAAAAGATGAACAATTTTGAAACAAAAGGCCAAATACCAGTAAAAGTGCAATGTAATATCCAGCATTAAGGAGATAATTTTTTTTTAAAAACCTACATCTTGCTTCTTAAAGTAAGATTAAGGACCCAAGTACTACATAAAATTATATTCCAGGGCACTTAAGTACCTACAAAAACCAAAGACACATTAGTAAGTTTTTATGTAACACGATTAAAAAAATGATTAGTGTTACACTGGCAAAAATCTACAATCTTATCAAACAGATTTTTAAAAAATAAACAACGATAAAACAAAACGATGGATGTCCAAGTTAAGAAGGCAATGTGAAAGAGCATTCAGAAGCCTTACTCTTCCACTTAAAATACCTGAAATGAAAAGCCCAGGAAGATAAATGATTAAAAAAAAATTTTTTTAACAGAGATAATAGAAAAACACATCTCACCCAGAAGGAGAATTAAAATTCCTTCATCCAATTCAGAACCATAAAAGAAGATGGTCAGAAGCTGGTGGAGTGGAAGTCATCATAAGCATACATCACCTGGAAAGATGAGGGAGGTGAGAAAAGCCTTCCCAAGGAAAGCAGAGCAAGGACAAATAAAAAGGCCAGATGCCAGTAGAGTTAGAGAAAAGGGATCTACCTGGGAAAGTAATTCAGCATCTCACAAATGGCCCTGAAGCCAGTCAGTCATCATTCTGAGCAGGAAGGTCAAAAGGTTAATTCATTCAAGAACCTGAAGGCAGGTCAAACCCCAGCAGAAGATTCAGAAATGGAACCAGGGGGCAGCTGGTTGGCTCAGTAGATTGAGAACCAAACCTAGAGATGGGAGGTCGTAGGTTCAAGTTTGACCTCAGACACTTCCTAGCTTTATGAACCTGAGCAAGTCACTTGACCCCCATTGCCTAGCCCTTATCACTCTTCTGCCTGGGAACCAATACAAAGTTACCAATGCTGCAAAGTCTGTGGAGGCCTAAGGGAAATAAAGAAAGAACAAAATCCCAGATGGGAATTCACACAAGCAAATGATCACAGAATTCAATACACTACAAAGCAACAATCAAAAGGATTTGCTGCTAGTTGCTCAGGGGCAGTAAAGACAAAAACTGCTAGGAAAACTAGAAAGTAGATGTGGAGAAATTAGGTTTGGAAACAGTTCATACAATATACTGGATGGATATATGACAGCTATAAAAGGTTATATCCTAAACAAACCAGAGTAACAAAGGAGAAACCAATCTCTCTGGAAAGGAAAAGAGTCCATAACAAACAAGGGACAGAGGATTGGAGAAAATAAAATGGAAAATTCAGATTGATTATATAAAATTAAAAAGGTGGGTTTTTTTTATACACACAAAAATACTCCAATGCAGTTAAAATTAGAAGGGAAACAGTAAAGTGAGAACTACATCCTCGCATAGCATTCCTCACATAAAGGTTCCATTCAAGATATAAGTAAATGTGGTAGCAAAGAACTGGAAATTATGGTGATGTCCATCAGTTGGGGAATAGCTAAACAAATTGTGGCATCTGATTGTGAGGGAACACTACTGTTAATTTTATGATTGTACTGAATATTTAATTGGTCACCAGGGATTTAATGTCTAAATCCCCAAAATGAATTATTAAAGTCAAATGGATAATTTATGGTAGTTTATTTTACAATAGAGGGAAGATATTAAGGAAGAGAGAAAGAGAAGAAAAAGGGAGAGAGAGAGCTCCACCTTCCTCTGAGCCAGGTAGCAATTCTAAGGCCCCAGCCAGGGGAAAGGAGTCTCACTGGAGCCCAAGGAAAGGAAGTCAGCCTTTACATTCACCATAGTCAGTTCAATCAGCAGATTCTTTTTATGAGCCTCGGCTCCAGTAGAACTGCTTCTTACAGGAACCTCCACTCCGAGTGTGTCTCTTTCAAACTCCCAGAAGACCAACCACAACAACCAAAAACCTCATTCAGGCCCTTGTTTCTTTCTTTTAAAGACCTTTTTTCTTCCGTCACTGCCCCCAATTCCACATCTACCAATCACAGCTGACATTGCTCTAGCAGAAGTAGATTCTAATTCGTTACCCACTATCACACACGTAGGTCACAGACCTCCCACTTCATGAGTAAATGGGATATTTACACCTTTGGTGATTAGATCTAACATGGGCAGATCTTCCCACTCAACTTTAAGTAGTGTGCTTACATTTGGGGGGATTAACTCTAAAAAATAGACAGTCGATTACAATTTAATCATTACAATCAAGGAAGAGCTAAGTACCTTCATTGTTACAATCAGGGGAGAGTCAAATCCAATCTTCACACTCCTATACCATAAGAAATGGGCAGGTTAACTTTTTTAAAACATCAAAAGAACTACCTGCAATAATGAACAATAAAATGAGTAGAACCAAGAGAACATTATATATAGCTACAGGTTTAATAATACTTGGAAGAATAACTTGAGAATGTCAACTCTAGAGAATTAACTGAAAAATAGAAACATGAAGGTCCTAATGTACATATTCCTATGTCTGCCAGATGATGCCTTCTGTGATGTGGGGAAGAGGAGGGAGGGACTGAAATATTTGGAAATAAGTTCTATTAATAAAAAATATAAATATATATACATAAATATAAATAATTTTAAAGATATATAGTAGTTCACTATAGCCATATTTTTTAAATGCTCCAAATCACTAATAAGTCAAGAAATGCAAAGCATTAAAGCAATTTTGATGTTCCATAGCACATCCACCAGAAAGTGACCAAATGTTGCAATGGAAGAATACTAAACCTGAAATCAGGAAAAAAATACAGTCTCAGATAATATCTAATGCTCCAGGCAAGTCATTTAACCTTTATCTGTCTCAGTTTTCTCATCTGTAAAATGGGGATAACAATTGCATCTACCTTCCAAGGTCACAGTGAAGATAAAATGAGATATTTTAAAGAGTTTTGTAAACCTTAAAGTTCTAAATAAAGACTTGCTATTGTCACTGTCACCATCATCATAAGAATGGCAAAGATGACTAAAGAGGAAAATGATAAGTGCTGGAAGACTATGTAAATACAGATACATTAATGTACTGTTGAAGTTTTAATTGGCCCAACCGCTCTAGGAAGCCATTTCCCCAAATATACCCCAAATGTCACCAAATTGAATACTATTTGATTCATCAGTGCTACTACTAGGATCATACCCCGAAGAAATCAAAGAAAGACTAAAAGAACCCATATGTGCCACAATATTTATAGGCAGATTTTTCTGTGATGGCAAAGAACTGGAAACTGTGAAGATGCCCACTTACTGGAAGGAATTAAACAGATCATGGTACAGTAAGATCTCATTTTATGCAAACTCTACACATGCAAATTCAGGCATATATTACTTGGCAATTGGAAAAAAATTAAGGCAGAAAAATATATAAAATAACAAATTTTCTTCATACACTAAATCTGGATCATTTTCTCAAGCAGCAGAAAGTGTCACAGCAGTTTAGCCAATTACACTCATTTTTATTCTAAGAAGCTTATCAGGGAGTCATTACATTGTTCTGCATCAAATATTAATTCCCTTATCATTCTGGAATTCTGGTTTGTAATAAGTCATGTAAGAATCAGAACAGCGATTCTCTTTGTTTCTATAATGCCATTTAATTATTAATAATGGACCCAAAGTACAAGAGCAGCAATGCTGATAGCTCTGATAAGCCTAAGAAAAGCCATAATGTGCTTAGATATATTTGTTATAAGAAACTTATTAAATGAGGTTCATTATTATGAAAAATATTCAACTTATACAAAGAGTCTTGGAACACATTGGTCACATAAAATGTATGTGAGTGTAATGGAATATTGTAGGCTTAAGAAATGGTGAGAAGGGGGGTAACTGGGTAGCTCAGTGGATTGAGAGTCAGGCCTAGGTAAGAGGTCCTAGGTTCAAATCTGGCCTCACACATTTCCTAGCTGTGTGACCCTGGACAAGTCACTTAATCCCCATTGCCTAGCCCTTATCTCTCTTCTGCCTTGGAACCAATACACAGTATTGATTCTAAGACAGAAGGTGAGGGTTTAATTAAAAAAAAAATAGTGAGAGGTACCATTTCAGAGAATCCTGGGAAGACTTGTATAAACTGATGTTAAGTAAATAAAATCAGGATAAGAATATCATAACAACACTGCAAAGACAAACTATGAAAGAATTAAGAACCCTCATCAATTCAATGGTCAATCATAATTCCAAAGGAAAGAATGAACTTTAAGAGTATGGTAATATGATTCAAGGTACAGAAAGAGATATATATTTTCAAACATAGCATATGATAGAATTTATTTTGTTTAACTATGTATATGTATCACAAGGGTTTTCATTTTCATTTTTTTTCCCAGTTAGAAGAGTTAAGAAGGAAAGAAAAAGTTGGGTTAACTGAAAAAGTAAATATAAAAATTACATTTTTTTAAAAGATTGTTATAAATAGAGTTCAGTCTAGCCAAAACCCACAATGGTCCAATAGGAGACAACAGCCAGAACCTGCGGTATATGAAGCCCTGAATCAGCCTCAGACCCAGACTATCTGCTTGTTACTTCTGTTTTCAGCCCTTCCTAGAAAACCCCTGCTTAAAGTCTTAGATCACATTACTCCCTGTGTCTTTTTGTCCCCCAAGATTTCCCACTTAGACCCAGATCCATAGCATAACCCTAACCCTTAGTTCTAGATACTTCTCAGGAAATCTTGCATTAGTCCCAACCCAGGTCCCTCACCTGCAGCCTCTTCACTCAAGAAACCTTCCAAGGAGTACAACTAATTTCAATTTTACATAAATTATTAAAAAAAAAAAGAAAAAAGATGGTATTCTATTAAACTCTGTCAATGAGAAAAACAGTCCTGATATCTAAACCAGGAAGAGATAAAGCATAGAAAGAAAACTTTGCAACAAGACTGACTCTAATATTAGCAAAGAATTTACAACATATTAAAAAGATTATAGGCTGTGGTCCCATAGGATTTATACCAGGAATGCTAGATTGGTGTCATATTAGGAAATTATAAATAAAATAGAATTATTTTAAAACTTTAAAATTACATTATATCAATAAATAGAAAAGGCTTATGAGAAATATAACACAATTTTACATTTAAAATTTTAAAGAAAATAGTAATAAATGAACAGTTTCTTATTAAGCTAAATAGTGTCTATCCAAAAGCTAAGATTATCTGTAATAGAGAAATATAAAATATTTCCAATAAGATCAAGGAAAACAGCACATTGTCACCATCATTATTTAACAGTCCAGAAATACTATGCATAAGAAGATAAGAAGAAGGAATTGAGGAAATAAAAGGCAAAGAGAAAAAAATTACCTTTCATACGTGACAGAATTGTTTACTTAACCTTAAAAAAACTTTTAAAAAATGTATTGAAATGACACACTCAAAAAATATCAGAATATAAAACTAAACCCACAAAAATCATCAGCCTTTCCACAGCTTTCCAGCAAAACTCATTATCCATTCAATGTATAAAATATCTAGTAATCTGTCAAACTATGCATATAACCTATATGAATACAAACTCAAAAACACTCTACAGAAATAGAAACCTAAATAATTGAGGGAAGGAGAGAAAGAGAAAGAGAGAGGCTGTCCCAATGTAATAAAAATGGCAATATCACCTAAATTAATGAACATATTAAATGCCATATCAACATAACTTGCAAAGAATATTTTATAGAACTAGAAACACTAGAATAAACCAAAGAGAAAGCAATGAGTCATGTAACAATAAAAAATTAAAACAAAATCAAAATACAAAAAACAAGAAAATACTATGTATGTATATACGCACATACCTTACATTTCTTCATATAAATTTATGTACATAAATGCATGTACATGTGCGTGTGTATATGTATGTGTATATATTCATTCACACATACATACATGTGTATTTACATATATTTGTAATTGTATTTATATATACAGACAAAAGAGAATCCACCTAATATCTTCGAAATCCTCATATGAAAACCCACAGGAATATCAGAGTCACAATATAGAGCTTCCAGGTTAAGGAGAGAGAAAAAAATTCACATACAAAAGAACCAGTTCAAAAGCACAAACTTGGTTGTTATCACTTTAAAGAACAGGAGTTACTAAGCAATCACCCTAATGCAAATATTAATAATATGGAAATAGATCTTGATCAATGAGGAGGAGAGGAGGGAAAAAAACATGAATTATACAACAATGGAAAACTATTTCAAATTAATTAAATAAAAATTTTTGATTAAAAAAAAAAGAATAGGAGTTAGAGTTTGGAATATGACATTCGAAAGTGCAAAGCATAAGGACCTGCACCTAAAAATAGTTCACCCTGAGAACTAAGGAAATTCAACTGCCAGCAACTCACCTACCAACCGTCAGCCACCCCCTCCTAACTGTCATCAACTGCCAGCCTGCACAGCAGGGGGTCTCTCTTGGAAATCTTTTTGCTCCCTTGCCTCTTAAAGAGAAAAAGGGGGAAATTAAGAAAACTCTCTTAACAAGGTAAAAAAATTGGACCTTTAATGGAACAATGAACTTTAAAGCATTCCTCTTAAAAGAACACAGCTGAATAAAAACTCTGAAATGCAAGCACAAAAATTAAAGAGAAATTAGTAAGGCAAATAAATTTGAGTATTTGGAAGGGGCTTCTAATGAGGGAAAACAAGTAGCCAGCCCTAAGGTAATAAAAAAACATTTAAGGAATTAAAATAAAACAAATGAGTAAGAGTGGAGGGGCTAGAGGAGAGTATTTAACTATTTTGATGGTCATCAGAAGAAAAAAAAGGGAAGCAAACTAGAGGAATTCCATGTGAACTAGAACGACCTCCAGGAATTGACAGAGAGCGAAAGGAGCAGAACCAGGATAACATTGTACACAGATACACTGTGGCAAAATTGAATGTAATGGACTTCTCTATTAGCAGCAATGCAGTGATACAGGACAATTCTGAGGGACTTATGAGAAAGATGCTATCCACATCCAAAGAAAGAACTGTGGGAGCAGAAACACAGAAGAAAAACAACTACTTGATTGCATGGTTTGATGGGGATATTGTTGGGGATGGAGACTCTAAACAATCACCCTAGTGTAAATATTAATAATATGGAAATAGGTCTCGATCAATGACACATGTAAAACTCAGTGGCACTGCACGTCAGATGCAGGAAGGGGGCGGGAGGGGGGGAGAACATGAATCATATAACCATGGAAAATTTCTCAATTAATCAATAAAATCAAATAAAAATAAATAAAATATCCAAAAAAGGGAAACAAAATAGATAGCAGGGAAGAAAGGAAGGAAAGACTCATAATCAAGGTGTGTGAAATAAAGAATATATAAACAAATATGAAGGAGTGGAAAGAAGAGGCATCATTATATGAACTTCTCTTTCACTTCATTTTTATTAGAACCAGACAGGCAAACACAGTTTGGTATAGAAATATATTCAACTCAACAGGAAAGAGGAAAGAGTGGGATTTCCAAGCATAGGAAAGAGACAGAAGGATAGGATTGGTAAGACATTAGAGTTAAAGCAAATACACCCCATGGTAAGAGAGTAGATCATGAAGAAGTGAATTAAAAGGAAATGACTCCAATGACAAAAAAGCAATCCTGTAAGCAATTAAGAGGAAGCCCTTCAAATATAAAGGAAATCTGAATAATATGAGACTATTCTCCACTCATCAAAAAATACAGGAGTGAGGGGGCAGCTGGGTAGCTCAGTGGATTGAGAGCCAGGCCTAGAGACAGGAGGTCCTAGGTTCAAATCTGGCCTCAGACACTTCCCAGCTGTGTGACGCTGGGGAAGTCACTTAACCCCCATTGCCTAGCCCTTACCACTCTTCTGCCTTGGAGCCAATACACAGTATTGACTCTAAAACAGAAGTTATGGGTTTAAAAAAAAATACAGGAGTGAATAGATGATGTCTTCTGAAGAGCAAGGGAACTCAAGATGCAGTCATAAGTGACCTATCCTGAAAATCTGGGCCTAACTCTAAGTGAAAAAATGGACTCCCAATAAGAGGCATTCAAAATGTTTTTACAAAGAAAATCAGATCTAAAGAAACTACGTCTTACATAACTAACCCAAAGAATAGAAAAATAAACAGAGCAACCAAGATCAATACCAACAATATGATCTTTAACACAGATCTTTCTAAAAGGAATTGAGTAGATAAGAGAAGTCAAACAAATGTGAGAGTGGCCTAAAACATCATGGATTATCTATCGGTGAATCAAGGGTTTTTGCAAGATTAAATTACTGAATGGGAGGGTGCATCAAAGAGAGGAAGGAAAAGCTAGAGAGGACTAAGTGATGTACCCTAATCGAGTCAAAGGGAAAATAACCCTTGTTGTCTCTTCAGAGAACACAGAGTACAGAATGAATAAGCAAAAAGATAGGCTGAAAAGGGAAAAGGTAGTTTTAAGTGGTGGGAAAGGGGTATCACTAATGAATGCTCTTATGAGAAAAGAAATAGTCTATAGAGAGAGATGGAGACATTACAATGGACATGATCTGTAGGGATTTGGTGCTTAGGGAGAGTACTCATCTTGTCTCAGAATGAGGAGCCTCTAAGGAAAACTGTCATCCAGAAGGGTGGGAGGGTATGGACCCAAGAAAAAACTTCAAGTCAAATGAGGGAAACACACAAACAAAAAAGATTTGTTCTTGGCTCAAAAGGGTAAATCCAGGAATAATCAGTAGAAGTAATAGACAGAAATATTTCAACTTTGCATGCGCAAAATTTTTCCAACAATGAGAGCTGTCCAAAAGAAGAACGATCAGCCTTGAACAGTAATGGCTTTCCCATTCAAAGATACTTTCAAGTGAAGATTGTATTGCTATTTGTGGGATATTATGGACAGTATTCCTCTTCAGGTACAACTGGACAGATGATCTCTGAGATCCCTTCCAACTCTTAGATCTTATAGTTTTGAAAAAGAAAATGCTTTCTAAACTTCAATGTAGGCTATTATTTCACAAATCAATCTTAAAAAACAGTTTCCACTCCCACTTTTCTTCTGTCTCTGCCTCGACTCTCTGGATTCCTTTTCCCACCATTGCCTAGTAGCTTTCTCACCCTAGAAGATGCCTCTATTCCTACAACTCTTCTTCCAATGGGTCAGTTCCTCCCACATCCACCATTTTAAGGAAGCGTTTGTTGGCCAGGTTCCTTCCTTTACTCTTCTCCTGGTTCCACTGACGACTCTTTGGGCTTAGTTCTCCACCATTCCACTGTGTGATACTTCCTCCTGCCCCCTCCATAACTCTCCTTTTCAGTTTCTCTTTATGGGCTGTCCTCGCCTGATTAGAATAGAAGCCCACTGAGGAAAGGATCTGCAGGAGCTGTGGAGTTGGTTCAAATTGTAACCCTTACCGTGCCTGGCACAAAGTAAACATTTAATCAGTGTTTCTTGACTTTGAATAACTGGAAAAGACAAGTGCAGCATTTTGAGTTAGAAAGGGACTAGGCAAGCACCATTATGGTTTTGGCCGTGAAAGGAAGGCAAGAAAATAGAGTGCAGAGAAAAATGGTAAAGATTTGGTGGATCATACTATAAATGAGATATATAAATATCCATCTGTATGTGTGGCATATATATACACATATATATTTGAATGGAAAATGCTAAGAAGTATTAAAGATTCAAGAGAAGAAGGAAAATTCAAGGAGGAGGTAAGAAAGGCTTGTTTCTAGAGTAGAGATGGAAGGCTTAAGGCCCAAGAAGAGCAATGCATTTTTCTCTACAATGAAATGTAAGTGGGAAGGGAGGCAAAGCAGTAACTAAGTTGTATACTAGTATCAAAAGCCTTGGGTTCAAATCACAGGTCTGCGATCTTAGCCTGAGAGTCTCAGATGACTTCGTTTGCCTTTTTTCTTCTGTCTCTTCAGCGCTAAGATGAGGGAGTTAGACAAGATAGCATCTAAGTGTCTTTCCAGATCTAACATTTGTGAATCTATGTTTCTTGAGGTGAAGATGAAAACACAGAAGGAGGATGAAGTACATAAAGGAGAATCTCATGCCTGAGTCTCCACAAGCCTGCAAGACATCATCAAGCAACACTCCCGGTCCAATACTGCCAAAAGACTTCCATCTGCCTGGTTTTTACCTACTCACCCAGACAGGTGTCGCTGGAGTCTTTTCTGTTTGGCATCCATGGTACTTCTCCTCTCTTCAACTGGAAGATCACATCTGGTTTGGAAACTGGAAGCCCTGCTCATGGAAAACGATGTGGGAAAGCATTGTGTACAGTTATCTCAGAATTCAAGTCTGCCCCCTTCCTAAAAGCTAACTTTTACGCAGGGCTGTAAGATTTGCACAGCTCTTTACAGGTGCTACTCCATTTGATCCTCACAACAACCTGTGAGATTGGTGCTATTATCCTCATTTTACAGATAATGAAACTGAGGCTGAGAGGTCAAGTGACTTGTCAAGGATCATACAACTCATAAGTGTCTGAGGCAGGATTTGAACTCAAGGCATCCTAATTCCCAGTCCAGCACTCCATGAAGTCTGTCACCTAGCTGCCAAGGAGAAGCAATGTGATAAAGCAGAATTCAAGAGATCTGGGTTCAAATCCTGCCTGACACTTATTAGCTATGGGACTTTGGGCAAGTCACTTAACCTCTCCAAGCCTTAGTTTCATTTGTAAAATAGGGGTAAAAAGATCTGCAGAACTTACCCTACAGGGTTGCTGTGATGATCCAATCAGATAATGTACAAAAAGTACTTTGCAAACCTTAGAGCTCTTGAAAAAGGTCACTTTTCAACACAAGGATTATTTTTCCTTGTCAAGAAAAAGGTGTACTAAGAAGATGCAGAGGGCTCTAGTAAGATTATTTGTATATTATGGACACAATAAATACAGGAAAGTGGAATAGAGTGACTATGACCTCAAGAAAAGTAAATTCCTTTTCATAATCTTCAGCAATGTGCTGTGGTGCTTAAGGGGACGGCCTTGGACCTAATGGGAAAAAGTAGGAAAGATACAGCCTCAGAGGCAGAACTGTAAAGCTCCTCAAAGTCATCAGTGACACAAAACATACACCTTTCACCTGGGAACAGGAAGTAGAAGCACCCTGTCTCTTGGTCCTAAGAGATTAGCCATCTCCTCATATTATAGATATTATGGACTATGCCTGGACACCAATGAGTCGGCCAAGTACTCCAGAAACTTCCAAGTAGAGAATGCAAAGACTGTTCTTCCCTCCCCATCCCGTCATGTACAGATTCTGAGTTACAGAGAAAAGTTGTCCTTACCCAGGGAGATGAGGTTCCTATAATTGTCCAGCATCACTTCCTTGTACAAGTCCCTCTGAGCAGGGCCCAGTTGCCCCCACTCTTCCCTGGTGAAGTCCACAGGCACATCCTTGAATGCCACTGATTCCTAAAACATCCAACACAATCCTGCTCAACCAAGGGTATCCGCTACTAGACCTCCTTGGTGACAGCAAGAGGTTGGTCATATTTATAAGGAGTGGCTCCAGATTCTGAGAATTTCAGGGACATACACATCTAACTTTGTATTCAATGGGGAATATATTGAAAGTGTCCTTGCTAACCAAAAACTCTCCTCCTCAAGTAAGCTACAAATGTAGCCTGCATCCAGATAAAAATAAAGCGGCTCTAGTTTGTCCTTAGGCCCTCTATTGTGCCTCTGCCTGTAGCTGTAGCACTGTCTACAACCTCCCTTTCTGCTGAAATAGCAAATATCCTGAATAGCCCTACTGCTTAGGGTAGGGTTACGAGACACTGCGAAACAACGAGGCTTTCCTATGATATGTCATCATCTTATTCCTAAGCCCCAAGCAATAAGCCTGGTCCAATCAAGAACTGTCCTGAATCCGACATACCTCCTGCCAATTAAAACCTATAGAAGTAGAAAAAAATAATAACAAAATTCATCTGGAAGAACAAAGATCAAGAATATCAAGGGTACTAATGAAAAACTAATATGATGGATAGTGGTGTAGCAGTACCAGATCTCAAACTGTAAATACTGTAAAGCAGTAATTGTCCAAACCATCTGGTACTGGCTGAGAAATAGAAGGGCTGGAACAACAGAATAGACTAAGGATAAATGACCTTAAAAATCTAGTGTTTAATAAACCCAAAGATCCCAGCTTTGGGAATGAGCTCACTATATGACAAAAACTTCTAGGAAATTTAGAAACAGTATGACAGAAATTGGTATGGACCAATGATGGTGAACCTTTTGGAGATGGAGTGCCAGGCCCCACCCCACCCCCAACTCCAGACCAAGTTCCACACCATTCCCCTCCTCCCACCTTTCCCCAAGCCCCCTGATTACCCTAGACAGGGGAGGGAGGAAGCACTCCCATTAGGCTGCTGAGCAGAGGGATGGGAAAAGTGAGGAATGTTCTCAGGCACAGTGAAGAGAGAGGGGAACAGCTCCACCCCAAGTCCCTCTGGCTTTCTAGTAATGAACTCTGGTGGGAGACTGAAGGCATGCCCACAAAGAGGAGTCTACATGCCCTTTTTTGGCACATGTGCCACAAGTTCACCATCATGGGTATAGCCCAATATCTCACACCCTATACCAAGATAAGTTCAAAATGGGCATATGATTTAGACATAAAGAGTGATAAAAGTAAATTAGGGGGGATGAAGAATAGTTTACCTGTCAAGTCTATGGAGAAGGGAAGAATATATGGCCAAACAAGAGATAGAGAACATTACAAGATATAAAATGAATATTTTTGATTACATTGAATTAAAAAGATTTTGTATAAACAAAACCAATGTAATCAAGATTAAAAGAGAAACAACAAACTGGGGGGAAAATCTTACAATAAATTTCTCTGATAAAGGTCTCATTTCTCAAATCTATAAAGAACTAAGCCAAATGTATAAGAATACAAGTCATTTCTCAATTGACAAAATGGTCAAAGTAGATAAATAAGCAGTTTTCAGATGAAGAAATCAAAATTATCAATAATAATATGGGAAAATGTTCTAAATCACTCTTGATTAGAAACATACAAATGTAGGATTTTAATAATAATCAAAATAGAAGAGAAAAAGGGTTCTTTTAGTCAAGTGAGCAAAGCAAAGAGAGCCAGAGACCTGTAACACTTTACCAAAAGCACAAGCTTCCAAAGAGCCCCACAGAGTGGGTCTCAGCCAAATTTATCACCCAAGCCTCCTTATGTAAAATGAGGACATAACTTAAAAGGATGCTGGGAGCTCAGGTGTGGCAAATTTTCCATCTGCACACAAATCAAAACAAAACAACTCACCACCTATCAGATTGGACAATATGACAGTAAAGGAAAATGATAAATTCCAGAGGTTAATCTGGAATTATGCCCAAAGGGCTATATAAAACACATATACCTTTTGATATAGTAATACCATTACTAAGTCTGTATCCCAAAGAGAATTAAAAAAAAAAAGGAAAGGAAAGGACCTATTTCTACAAAAATATTAACAGCTGTTCTTTTTGTGGTGTCAAAGAATTGGAAATTAGAAATCAACTGGGGAATGTCTGAACAAATTGTAGTATATGATGGTGATGGAATTACTATTATGCTGTAAGAAACGATGAACAGGATGCTTTCAGAAAAAGCTGGAAAGACCTACATGAACTGATGAAGAGTGAAATAAGCAGAATCAGAAGAACACTGTACACAGTACCAGTAATATTGTGGAATGATCAAATTTAGAAACAAACTAGTAGCAATACAATGATCCAAGACAATACTGAGGAACTGATGACAAAGAATGCTATCCACCTCCAGAGAAAAAACTGTTGGAGTCTGAATGCAGATAAAAGTATATGACTTTTCAACTTTAGTTTATTTGGCTTTTATTTTAGGGTTTTGGCTTTTATGATTATTCTCTTACAGAAATGAAAACAATATGGAAACATGTTTTACATGAGAATACATGTATAAGCCAGATCAAATTGCTAGCTAACTCCAAGAAAGAAAAAGGAGACAATTTGTATCATATAACTTGGGAAAATGTGAAAATTTGTTATTATATGTAATTGGTAAAATAAAAAATATGTAAAAATTTAAAATTTTAATGAAATTAAAAATCTATTGAAGTCTTGTTCTTTTGTTCCTTTGAGGAGTCTCTGCCCACAGCAGTGGGACTCCCTTGACAGCAAACTCAAAACTCGGGGTCCCTGGTTCCCAAACTTTCAGGTTTTTGCATCAGTTTGTTCCAGTGCCAACAATTTTATCCATATGTGCAAATGAAGACATTTGACTCTCTTCAAACTACTGAAGAGAATAAAAGTAGGAAATGTAACATTTTCAAGGCTTTAGTCCCACAAATAGTGTTAAAATAACATAATTTATAGCTATAACTGGCCCTATAGCTCTAAAAGTATGAGTAAAGAGAAAAATCTGCCCCAGGCACAAAGACCTAATTCAGAAACTGAGGCTGGTGATATGAATAGGCAGGAAAAAAAAAACCGCAAAACACAATTAAAAACAAATAAAAAGCTACAAATTGAGAGAAACCCAAAAGGTTAAGTCCAGAAGATGAAAATATGTAAGTTCAAGTAAAGCTTTAGTGAAAAGAACAGTTTGGCCACAAGGACTGTAGAGTACATGGAAGGAAACAAGCAAGAAAAAAAAACTGATGGAAAATCTAGGAAGAAAATAGATTAAAACAGAAGATAGAAACCCTTACAAAAGTATCAGACACCCTGAAAAATCTAAGAAGCAATAAAAACACAGCTTCATTAGGCAAAAAGAAATGCTATAAAAAATAAAGATTGAAAAATATAAGAAAATATAATGTATCTACCATCAGAATCAATTGACTAGGAAAATAGGTTAAAAAAGAGTTGAATTAAGTGTCACTGGATTCCCTGAAAACCACAAGCAAACAAAAAACCTGGACACCAGCATTTCAAGAAATTTTTTTAACTGTCTAAAACTAATAGAACCATAGGGCAAAGTAAAAAACTAGCCACTTCTTAAAAGAAATTACAAACTGAATACATTCAGGAATATCAATTAAAATCCAGAGCTTCTGGATCAAAGAAAAAATACTGCAAACATGCAGAAAGAAAAAGCTGAAGTACCAAGGAACCACTCTCAGGATCACACAAGACAAAGTTGCATCTACTACAAAGGAGAGAAAATATCAGAATACTTCAAAAGCAAAAATAATGGATTACAACTGCATAGCAAGTACAATATTTATCAAGTATCCTACCACATGGGCTAGACTAGTTCTTTTCACAAAGAACAAAGAAGTTGTCCCCAAGACTTCAATTGTCCAAAGGAGTACAGTTCAAGTCTTATCATTGTTGCACTAGTCACCCAAATGCATAAATTAGACCAGGTCACATGAATTCAAGTACCCTTCAGATTTGGCAGGATTCAACCATAAAAGTAACAATATGCCTCTCCACTGACCAGACCTTTTTCTGTATTGAGATGGGGAGGGACCATTTCAGGTGCCCACATCTATTCTATGTTCCCAGTAAAGATAAAGATAGCATCTAGTAAAGTGCCACTAAATTATAATTATCATTAATGGTTCTAGACATGCTAGATTGCCAGAATATGGAAAATGATTTGTCCTGGCACATGCAACTAAAGCTAAAGACATAGCTTTTTTTTTCTCATCATGTTTTCTTATTAGCCTTTATTTTAGAGAGTGCTATGAAGGGAGAGATAAAGGTAATTGATCTGGAACAACACAAGTAAAAATGGTGATGATGGAGCAGGGACCAATAGATTATAGGCAGACTGCAGGTGGAAAGGATAGTCTTTGATGCAGAGGTTTCATTAGAAAATCAGTTAAGTCTCTCTGAAATCAAACTATAAGAGGATGGGAATGGGAATGAGAATGAAAATGAAGAGAACTGTGAAATCTGCCCCAGTTGTAATAAGGCTTTGATATCACTACCTCCATGAAGGGATGGACAGTATGCTGGTTTTTACCACAAGTACAAAAAGCTTAAATAGAAACCTAAAGAGTTATTAGAAAAATGGTTAATGAGGGAATGGACTAATGGAGCTAACCTAGAGATCCTCTTTGCCACAGAGTTCCATGATGAAGGAAAAATTACAAAAAGACTTACTTTTGCAAAGTCAGAGCAGTTAGATGACAACTGTCCTTTTTCTCTTTTTTAAGAGGCTAAGCTGAGGGGTTGCATATACCTGGCCCCCGGTAGGTGAGTTCCCATTGTAGACAGCTCCCCACTGGGAATCTGCAAAGGAGATGAAATTCTCAAGAGAGAGGGATTTGGTAGGACAGATCAGTATCACTACCCCAAACCTCCCCAACACCACCCCCAGCATACTCATGCCATATATGCAACCTGTTTCAGAGGCAATCAGCTCCATCTGGAGAGTCAGGGGCAGAGCCTAGAATGGGCTAGGGCAGAGGGTAAGGAAAGCCTTTTCCAGAGGTTAGAACTTTGAGCTTGATAAAGAGGCAATCCATCACCAGCCTAGAAAGATGCAGGTAAACCTGCTATATAAATCATGCCCCTTGCAGCGGCTTCAACATCACAGAAGTCTAAGGCTTTCCCGTCTGGATAAAAGGGACTGACTGACATTGGGAGCCAGGATACTATTATACCAGGAGTCTTAGCCCAGTTAGCCCAGGAGTTTTAGGGAAAAGGCCAGGAAGGTAAAGGTATCATGAACTCTTAGAATTGAGAACCTGTAGAGCTCCTTTTGGTACCCTCTATGCCAGCTATTGTGGGAAGGGTCAAATGGAAAACCTCGGAATTAAGTCATCCTGTAAATTTAATATCAAATAATACAGATCTAGGGGTTATGAAAGCCACTGACTCCTTAATGATTAAAAATCTTTAAAAAAGGATGGAGTACTCAACTATCCCAACTCCCCTGACAAAACTGCGCAACTAGTGAGAAAAGCAGATAGCACATGGCAACTTATAGTGGATGGCATAAGGTGCTGCTACAGCAGGCCCAGGGTTCTGAGGCCAGAGATGGGTAACCTCTATCCAGGGGATGATGCAGAGCCCATTGGGAAGGGTTTTAAACAAAGAGATATGTATGGTATTGTAGGAATATAAGTTAGGGATGGAGTCATTTCAGGGATTAGCTAAAGGAAGGGAATTTTGGGAGAGAATTCTGGGAAGGAGAGAAGAATTGTGGAAGTTTGAACTGGCAATAACTGACTTACTTCCTTCTGGGATTTCCACTGAACTGAAAGGAGGTTGGACTCTCTGCCTGGATTTCCACCAAACTGGAAGGAGATTTTGTTCTGAGAGATTTTTCCTAGATAGTCAACATTTCACAGAGAAATTATCGACTTCTTGGTAGAGAATTTATTTGGAGGAAACTATTTTCCCTAAGAAATCTCCCTAAGAGATCAAATGCCAGTGGTTCATCTGCCAGAACTCCTCTTGGGCTAAGGTAATCCAAAGATTTTCATCTGGAATTTGGGTTACTTAATGCAGCCAAATCCAGGCTTTTCCCTTTGCTTTTTTAAGATCACTATTGGGCAGATAAAGTTAAAGTCAAATAGCATGTTGGGTTTTTTGTTTTTTAGATAGAGCAGGGAGCTGTAGGCAGGGCTGAGAGAAGAAACAGAAGGCTCTCCTTTTGAAGGAGACTTTGAAGTTGGATAGAGTTAGTTTTAAGTGTTAGGGTCTTACCTACCAGTTTCCCTTACTCCCTTTATAAAATAAACTTTGTTTTCCATAAGCCAAAGGGTTTGTGTTTTACCGGCCCTGGGGAGTTCCTTGGTGGGTTGTATCATCTCACATCCCTTCAGGACAGTTCCCTATTGCACTATATGGACACAAGAGTTATTGCACCCTGGGTCCTTATGATCCTGAGTAATCGTGTTTTGAGAGGTCTCTGTTGAGACTAGAATGGGTGGAGGCTCTAATAGGTAGCTTGAGAGTAGCAAGACCTTCAGACTTTTGGAGCTGCCAGCTCCCCGAAGCAGCCACTTGCTATAAAACTACTTTTGAAAAGCAGTTGCTTTAGGTCCCTAGTTGTTACTGAACAGATGACAAAGTACCATATATTCAACCTTTTCCAAGAGTTTCCTATGGCGAGCTAGGTCATGCAAAAAGGACTCGAAGAAGACAGGTAAGGCACACAGAAGACGTCTACCATTAAATCACCCTCACCTGGGTCCCTCAAACGTCGTCCCCTTCACGAGCAGTTGAGGCTTTGCCAGTGACTAAGGACTCCAGCCCAAACCGAAACACCCCTGACTTTTTCACTACAACAATGTGTCTTACCTATGAAGATCTAAGAATGCTATTTTCCAGGCTTAGTGATGGCCCTGCCCACTAAGAGGCATGAGCCACTGGATTTCAAGGGTACCTTGCTTTGAGGAATGGAAGGAGGGGCAGGGGAGTTCTCAATAGAATTAAGAGGTCCTATCAAGTCCTACAAGTGGAATAAGCTTCAAACTATATGTCTGGTTTATGGAAGAGCCTTGTTGAGGGACACACTGGATAAATAAGATCCACACCTAAAATGATTCCCAGGAGTGGCCTTAAGTTTGACCAACTGATCTGGAGACTTTAGAGAACAGAACTGGACTGTCAATGGTCCAATGGAAGAATTCTGTCAATGTTTCCCACCACACAGTTCCCATCAGAGACATTTCATTCTCTCTGCTGAATTAAACAATCAAGGTGAAGCTGCTCCAAGAATAAGAGAGATGGACAAGTGGATAAATGGCCATATGGACACGGAAGTCATGATGCCAAGTCATGCTGCCCATGCTCTAAGGATGAAGCAGGAAGCAGATACTTCTACTTAAATGGCAGTCCTCACTTTGGTCAGAGCACTTATCTATTTCCCAAGGTTCTCAACCTGACCCCAACAGAAAAATGGCTCAGCAGACTCCATCTAAGGGCAATAGACCCTGCTAACCAACAACTTGGCCATCATGTCTTGGAAACCAACATCAAGGGTCCCTCCTACCAGAAGATATGCCTGAGACAAATCAATGCCAACTTGGAAAGTGGAAGGATTTTCCAGTCCGGCATCTCCTCAGATGTAACTTCCAGGAAGATTTACCAGGAAGACCCTTCCTTATTCTGTTTTTGGCAGTCGTCTGGGCCTTAAAGTCTCTGCCCCCTTAGATAGCTCCATATATCTCAAAAGAAAAAACTCAGATCTCTCTCAACTGGCTTTTCCTTTAGGATGATTCAAACAACTCCTTCTCAAAAAATTTTTAAAAAAAGGCTTGGGGAACCAAGAGGTAGTATTGTTGGGAGATCCTTGGCTTTCTAAAAGGACAAGGAAGATGAAACTACTATGAATGCTTCTGGAAGAAAGGGGATCCTGTAGATGGCTCGGCAGTAATCCTGAGTACCTGGAACAAGGTATAAAAGAACTTACCCAGCCTCAATGAAAGAAGGAAAAAGCCCCTCAACAAAGGGTTCTAAAATGGAGAGGGAATACGTACTATCCTCCCAAGTATGGAGTTCTGCTGGCTGGTGGACCAGGGAATACTGAGGGGATAGTGGTACAGTACAAGTAGAGGCAATAGGATGGCAAAACAGATACAGTAGTAGACATCTCAGACACAGCTACATGACCATGGGCAAGTCGCCTCATCTCTGTCTGCCTTAGTTTCTTTAACTATAAAAATGAGGCTATAAATAGCACCTACTTCCCAGGGTGGTTATGAGAATCAAATGAGATAATCTGTAAAGCACTAAACACAGTATGACACAGGAGATGCTATATAAATGCTACTATCATCGTTGTTTTTATTATTATTACATGTCAGTGTCCATCAGGACTGGTTGTAATGCCAGAGGATGATGACCTCTCAGCAACCTCATTACAGATGACCCTGACCCAAGATTGGTGATTGTGCTGGAAGTGTCACCATTGGTATTACGGTCCTGATGGCACATGGTGCTGCCCACTCACCAATTTACATAAAGAGATCTCTGAACTGCACAGATATGTCCCCACCAATCGCATGGACTAAATCTAAATCATTCACATCCAAGACCAGGTCCAACCAAAGGGGAAAAGAAAAGCCCAGGATTTCTGGTCTTGTTTTCTTCTCTCTCTGTTCAGTCCTTCTGGACTTCTGGACCTTCCTTTAGGAGGGTACTGCATTTTAAATTTTAATTTTTGAAATTTCTTTTTTATTACTCTTTTCCTACTCCAGTACTGCCTGTTAACATCTTCTCATAGGATATGGACTGTCCAGTAAAAGGACCCTAAAGTCAGTGAAATGGTGACAAGGCTTTAAAGAGCTTCTAAAAGCATAAATTGTGGTAGGAGTCCATCCTACTCCATGTCCTCTATCATGTAGGCTAGTTCTTTCCCTAACAAGCAAAGAAGATGTCGCCAAGACTTGATAGGTCCAGGGCCCTAAGGCTCGACCACCTAATTGTTGATGAGGTCTCCTGATCCTAAGGCATAAGAGAGGTCAGTCCATGTAGAATCAGTGCCTTTTATACTAGGCAAATGTCCCAAAGCCACACAAGTTACCACATTCGGCCCTGCTGATCAGACTCATTTCTGTGTGAAGATAAGGGATAGCCACATATATTCAAATCAAGTCTTGTTGAGTATTCTCTCTGTATAATGGCTAAATCACTCACTCTTCTATTAACTACTTAAATGTATATATTTATTACAACTTTGAAACTGAACCTCCAGACTGGCTAGTCCTACTACAAACCAAGAATAACTTACCTTTCAAAGCAAGGCATAATCCTACAGGTTTAAAAAAAAAATGGATCTTTAAAGGCATAAACAGAGGCATTTCAAATATCCTTAATAAAAAGACAAGATCTTAGCAGAACCTCTGAAAGATAAACACACAAGAAAAGAGAAAGCTAAAAAGGTAAAATATATGTGAGCAATTAGAAACGGCTAAATTATTATGAAATGCTGACATTCTAATAGTGGGCAAAGTAGCAAGTGTCTCTTCCAAATACCATTTGTTGGCTTTGAGGGTTCCAGAGAAGTAAAAAAAAGGAAAAAATAAGGTCTGCAAGTAGATTGATTCCATATGATTGGCTTTAAGAGAAGAAAGAGAGGGGGAAAGGAGATCTATTAAAAATGAGACAATGAAGGAGGCAGCATTTGCTAATTCTTGTAACTGACAGAAACAAGGAGACACAGAGGACAGGATGGGGAGAGGACGTATCTCCTGAACCTGACTCTTCTCTAAACTAGGCAAAGCGAGGTTGAACACATAAAAACAAATATTTGGGACAGTAAATTCAATGGGGAAATAGGCAGGGAAGGAACCAAAGAGGGAAATTTAAGAGGGAGGGTAGAAAATTGGAGGGAGTAATCATAAGCAAAACAAATTGTAACTTCAGAGAGTAAATTGTAAAGAGTGACCAAAAGATGAAAAAGAAAATATAGGAGGCAGTGATAAAGATCTGGACTAGATGCAGAGATGAAGAGCAGAGAAGGATCAGATCATTTTAATTATATATTATAAAAATCTAGTCTATTCTTTTAATGTTACCACTTTCTTTGTTGAAAAGGAAGGGTTAGTGTCACAGAAAGGAAAAAATATAAACCTACTAGAGGGAAATACAGTTATCAATCATAAGCATTTATGTTAATAGAATGAATTCACCTATAAAATGAACAATAGCAGGATAATTAGAAAGTAGATTCCAACAATAAAATTGTTAACAAGTAAAACATTTGGAAAAATTAAGATTCACCCAGAGTTCAGTAGTAAAGCAAAACCCATGTTTCTGGCAAGCTCAAAAAAGCAGGAGAAATAAATGAAATCTCAGACAAGTCATGTTGTAAAAACATGACTAAAGGCATAATTAAAAGACATAAGTAGGTAAACTATATTATTCTTAAAGACAGCATAGGCAATAAATTAATGTCAGTATGCCTTGGAATCAGGAAGATCTGAGTTCAAAATTTGCCAAAGGCACTTACCAACTGGGTTAGTCATTTAGTCAGTTTCCTCATCTGTAAAAAGAAGGGGTTGAATTCAATGGCTTTTAAGGTCCTTTCCATCTACAAAGATAAACCCATGATCCTATATATACACACATATACCAAATGACAACATCTGAATGCATAAAGAAAAAAGTAAGTCAATTTCTAGAGAGAAATAGTGAAACTATAATAGTTGGGGATCGCAATGTACCGCTTTCTAACTTAGTACAATAAATATAAAAGGGTGGGAATAAACAAGAAATAAATTAAGGTCCTGAACACACTTTTAGAAAACTTAGATATAACAGACTTTTGGCGATTAATGAATGGGATTGGAAAGGAATATGTTATTATTATCAGCTGTGTACGACACCTTTGTCAAAACTGACACTTGAGGCAACTGGTGGCATGGTAGATAGAATGCTGAGCATAGAGTCTGGAAGATTGGAGTTTAGATATGGCTTCAGGCACTTACTAGCTGTGTGATACTGGGCAAATCATTTAACTGCTCTTGACCTGTTTCCTCAATTTTAAAATAATAGTTGTACTATCTCCTAGAGTTGTTGTAAGGATCAAATGAAATGTTAAAAAGTGTTTGGCACTATGTATGGTACATTTTTGCAGACCAGTCCCTTTTCATTGTCCAACTCTCTGACCCTATTTGGGGTTTCTTGACAAAGATACTAGAGTGCTTTGCCCTTTCCTTCTCCAGCTCATTTTACAGATAAGAAAACTGAGGCAAACAGGATTAAGTGACTTTCCCAGAGACACACAACTTGTCCTTGAGGCCAGATTTAAATTCACCAAAATGAGTCTTCCTGAGTGGTCCAGCATTTTATTCACGGCACTGCCTAGCTGCCCTTCTGGTACATATTTGATACTATATAAAGTGAATATTCCCTTCCCCATTTACTAAAACAGTAAAAGCTTTACAAACAAATGCAGAAAAGCAGAAATATTAACTACATCTTTTACTGATTTAATTAAAAACTATATTTAATAAAGCTCTTTTCAAGAAAGAAATAAAAAATAACTAGAGATAACAGTCCTACAGAATTTATGAGTCTATGAACAAATTAGAGAAACAATAGCAAACTTCTTTAAAGAAAATGGCAATGAGACAACATATGACCTTTGCTTCCATATTACCTAAAAGCAAGAGCCAACATTTCTAGGCATGGTTTAAGAATCCCTGAGCAATTTTCGGAGCAAAATGTAAGCTCCTTGAAAGCAGGGATGCTTCCTTTTTATCTCTGTATCCCTAAGTAAAGCATTCTTTCTGGAAGAGGAAGTACTTGATAAATGCTCACTAACTGAAGTGAGGCAAGTTGTCTTCCTTGTCACTCTTTAAGGAGGTAAAGGAATATCTCAACAGCCTACAGATCCAGGCTTTGCTCTCAGATTTGGACATAAACATTCCTGGGCCAACAAAAAAGGCTTCCTCTCTCAGCCCCAATCCAACAAATTCCCTTTAAATGTCAAGTAACTCCACCTAAGGCGTACAGAGTATTCCTGTGTTTCAGAAGGTTGGACACCTTCTGAAACAAGCACCTAGGGGGCAGCTGGGTAGCTGAGTGGATTGAGAGCCAGGCCTAGAGACAGGTCTTGGGTTCAAATCTGGACTCAAGACACTTTCCAGCTGTGTGACCCTGGGCAAGTCATTTAACTCCCATTTTGCCTAGTCCTCTTCTGTCTTAGAACCAATATGCAGTATTGGTTCTAAGACAAAAGATTAAAAGTTAAAAAAAAAAGAAAGAAATTGAGGAGAGCCAGTGAAAAAGGAAATAGAAGGTCAAGGTCTGGCCATAGCTAGTTGCTCAATTAGAATGAAGGAGAAGCAATAAAGGTAGGCAGGAGCCTGGTATAGCTAGATTTAAATATCAAGTTGAGGAGTGTCTATTTTACTTTGGAAGCAATAGGGAGTTGCTGACAATATGTGAGTAGGGGGTTGAACCCTTGAGAGCCGCAGGGCCACTAGGCTGTCTAAAGAGGGGCAAGGTGGCCCAAGTCAAAGATGGAGTAGGTCAAAGCCTCGTAACAATCAGAGTAGGACCTGGCCCTTGAGTAGTCCCTGGACTTCCAGCTTGTGGGAGATAGGGTGACATAGTCTTAAAAAAAAGGCTACTATATACAAAAGCCTGCACCAATCCCGTGTGTGCCAGAACCAGATATGGAACAAAATAAACAAAAATTCAATATGACAGACACAGAAATCCGAGTTTAAAACTGTCAATATTTGCCCACAGGGATCATATGTACAGCTTATTCATCCCTATTTCTATTTTAATTTGCCATTATCATTCTAGAGAATAGGCACAAAGGGGAAAATTCTCTGAGGTAAGACTGGAAAGGGAGAGATGATGTCAAATTGTTGGGGATCTTGAATGCTCAAGAAATGTGAACTGTGATCTACAAGTTAATAAGGATTCACTTCAACAAATATCTTCAACAAATGATATAATTAGGTATCTGCATAAGGAAGGTGAATCTAGCAACAGGGGGATGGATGGATGGATGGATGGATGGATGGATGGATGGATGGATGGAAGAATAGATGGATGGAAGAATAGATGGATGGAAGAATAGATGGATGGATAGAGGGACAGACAAGTATATACAAAGGGCAGACAGGCAGAAAATGACTAGGAACAGAGAAGGGAAAGCCAGGTAGGACAGGGCAGTGGCGCAGATGGTTCTGTTAAAGGTTACCAAGAGAACAATTAGGACTGAGACTGGTAATGAGAAGTCATATTAGAGTCAAAGAATTCTCAACTATGTATCACTGTGCATCACACAAAACTTTACCTACCCAAAGCTACAAAGAAACTTGCTATTTTAAACTTGCTACTTTTTAAACTCTCCATAGGCTATACCCCACTTTGACTATTCTTTTTTTCAAATGTCCAACTCCATTTCCTCCTTAGCCACCCTCTGCTACTGCTATTTTAGGCCCATAACATCCTTTGCTTCACCCTTTTTCCATCGCTGCCTTTTTTAAGGCATTTTTGCCTTTTATGGCTATGAGCCATACATAGTCCTAGAGAGTGCTCCTTGGGTAGTCCACCTTTGATTCAACCCTTTATCTACCCTTAAATTTAGCCGTTCCTACCTCTCCACATGCAGTACTGTTTCCCAGGCCCAAATCAAAGATTTATTCACTGTGAAATCACTAGAGAATGTTACTCATGGCTTACCACAATCCGAACCCATCTCAATTCACCTCCTAACATGACCTACCTTCCACAGAAGAGTATGGCTAGGGACTGTTCACCAATAACAGGTTAATTCCCTTCTTCCCCAACTAGCCACATGCTACCTAGATCAAATCAAAAATTTAGAAATTCTTCCCTTCTCATCTGAGCCCATATCAGCATCTTTCTTTCCAAAATTTCTAAGGCCTTGAATATCTGAAAACTCTGCTAGGAAATGCTTCATTAACACATATCAAACAGTTGTTCTTGTGTCAAGAAAATTGACCCATAAATTGGACTATCAATTATATGTCTTTTGAGTTTACAGCACCAAATGGAGTACTAAATTTCTGGGCAAATTAATTAAATTGAGATCAGAGGAAAGGGACATTAATGCCTTCCTCCAGAGATTATTTCCAATTTATCCTGTATATAATTTGTTTATTTATCCATTGCTTCAAGATTTGCAAAGCACTTTATAAATCTGATCTCATTTGATCTTCATAACCTGGGAGGAACCACATTCAACAGATAAGCAACTGAGGTAGGTTAAGTTACTTGCTCAAGGTCACATGGCTAATAAGTTTCTAAGGCTGGATTTAACCACAGGTCTTCCTGAAACCAGGTCCAACATTCCTGCCATTATACAGCTGCCCCAATTGTTTGCATATTATCTCCCTCAATAGTGTGAGCTCAGTGAGGGTAGGGACTTTTTAGTTTGTCTAATTTGTTTCCCAAATGCCTGGCAAACAGAAGGCACTAAGTTAATGCTTATTGACTTAATACCAGCAATTCCTGGGAAGCATTCCTCAAGGAATAAGGACTGCACCCATCATAAGGGACCCAAAGTTTCCTAGGTTCTGGCATATGGACCAAAAGTGTTTCCAAACTCTGAGAACCTAGGTATTATTTCAGCAAAGAAGAAAATCCAACTAACCTGGCACCTGGCTGTTGGAATCACAGGGACCATTCTCTCCTGAATACTTCCCTCTTGGGGAAGAGCAGAGTCCTCAGAGGCAGAGCTGGGAAGCAGAGAGGAAAGGTGAGAGGCTAGCATTTCCTTGGTCCCAGATAAAATAAATCCCCCACCTCCAATAAAGGGCCTGAGGTTAGAAGAAAAAAATAGGACAGCCCTTGCTCCCTTATTCCCCTGCTCCCTGAAGAAGGGAAAAGGGCCACAGTCTTTGCTGCCTGGAAAGACCAAATAATACTTATTTTTACAAATAAGTAACTGAAAGATGGCCTCCTGAGAGAGAACAGCATTTCCTTAAAAACTCATAGATGTGCCTGGCAAACCTCACATGTCTTCAGAAGAGGAGGTTATAGGATCAAAGACTGAGGGCTTAAAGGGAATTCAGAGCTTATCTCATCTCAGGTTTTACAGATGAAGTTCCTGAAGCCCAGAGAATTTATAACATTTGTGCCAGGATTCAAAACTGAGCTCCCTAAATCCAGAGTTCTCACCAGTGAATGCCCCAGGCAGCACAATTAATAAGTTCTATACCCCTAATTCCCAGGAGGAGAGAAAAGAGTTAAGAGCTCTGCTATCTAGGGAGGCTGAAGGCAACACACAAAGGTGGCCACAGACAACCAGCACCCAATTCTCCTCCTCATCCCCTGACTAACTTCTGGGGCCCAGGTTTAGCAGGGATGGATACAACAAGGCCTGCAGATGATTGGTTGAATGAATAAATGAATGAATAAATAAATGAATGAATCAATGCCACTGCATGCCCTTTCTCCCCTAAGCTCAGGCTCAGAGGCTGGGTGCAGGCCTGGGAGCAGGTTCATCCCAAGAGTTTCAGCTCCAGGGGGAATCCTTCCATCCATTAGTAGGGGGAACCTGAACAGTCTGGAAAAGGGGGAGAGAAGAAGAGGAAAGAGAGAAAAAGAGAGGGAGAGACAGAAGAAGGGGGGGGAGAAGGAAGGGAGAGAGAGATCAGGGAGGAAAGGAACTTTAAGGGGTCAGGAGGCAGGAGGGAGGGGAAGGGAGAAAAGGCGAGAAGAGGAAGAGAAGGGAAAGGACAGGAAAGGGGTGGAGGAAGGGATAAGAAAAAAGGGGAGAGGAGTGGGAAGGGGCGGGAAGGGGTGAGAGTAAAGAAAGGGAATAAAGGGAAAGAGGAGGATGAAACGGAAAAAGGAGAAGGGTAAGAACGGGGAAGTAAAGGGGAGGGTAGAGAGGAGGAGAAGCTGAAGAAGGAGCAAAGCGGGATAAGAAAAGGAGGAGAAGGAAAAGGGGAGGAGGGGTACAGAGGAGAAAAGAGGAGAAAGATATAGGGAAGGAAGCAGGGCAGGAATCCACGGGACGGCAGCGGGAGACGGACAGGGAAGCGGGAGGGGAGGCGGGGAGGGACAGGGGGTTGAGGCGGCCTCTCTCACCAGGCGAGGAAAAGGAGGACAACGAGGAAGCGGAAGTCCCCCTCGGGTGGCCTGGGCCCCAGCTCCGACATTTCCGGCCCCTCCATTCCTCGCCAGTGACAGTTTCCATGGCAATCGTGCTATAGCGGTCCAGGGACTGGAAACGAGGCAACGTTAAAGCCAGTGCCTTCTGGGAAAGGTAGTCCCTCGACCCGCTGTGGCTTATGCGCATGCGCATAAGTGGGGGCGCCCCGCGGGGCCAGATTTGATCCACGTGGTCTGGGCTACAAAAGAGGACAGCCAAACACCCCCTTCTCCTCTCTCTGTCCTCCCTGTAACAGCTTTAGGGTTTTCTCCTTACCCCTGGATGGGTTTCCGTCTTTCTGGCCCTCCAGTTTCCCCACCGTAGAATGAAGGCGCAGCAGGAGGTGGTCCCAAGGGCTTCTTGGAGGACTGCTGGTGAAATAAGGAATTCTGCTTGATGACGTCAGCTTGGTTTATGGAACGCCCAAGTTTGCCTCGACCCTTGGGCACTTGCCCCAAGGGAACCCCAGACCGACCTTGTCTCTGAACAATAAACCTTCAAGTTCCCACGGATCTCAGCTTAGATAAAATTATAAATAGAATCAAGTCTCAAGTTCCCTTTTGTCTTAGAAGCGGCTCCCGTGGTATCTAGACCTCTCCCAGGTAGTCCAGCCCCAGGCTTGAATCCTCTTTGCTAGTAAGTGTCCAAGTAAAGTCTCAGCTTCTCCTCCTTCCCTAGCATCCTTCTAGAGCCAATCCGCTGAACCCTCCCGTCCTAGGTGCCCCAAAAGCTGTGTAAAGTTCTTCAGCTCCTTGGAGCTGCCTTTCCCCCAGCCTCCGTTCCCAGAGTCCCAGAGCTGGACCACACAGAGACATTTATTTTTTTTTTTAGTTAAATCCTGACCTTCCGTCTTGGAATCAATACTAGGTGTTGGTTCCAAGGCAGGAGTTGCGTCCAGATTCTGTCTGAAGAACTTCAGCCTCTGGACCAATCACTTCCTCTCTCTCATCTATCACATGAGAGCATCTACCTCCTAGGGATGTCATGAGGTTGGTCAACTTGGAAAAACACAGAAAAACCAAGTTTTAATATAATAATCGGCCCCTACACAGAGCCAAGCCCCAAAATACTACACAGTCAGAAACCCTGGGGCTCTGGGGACAGTATCTCCGGGGGGACCAGGGCTCTAGAAGATTCTCCCAAGAACAACAGGACTTGGGGAACGTATATACCATTTGGGGAACCAGTAGGATGGATTGGCTTTACCATGGCTACAAGGAAATGAGAAGTCCCAGCCAGGGTGATGGGGGAGAGGCTGATGCTCTACAGTGGATACCAAAGGGAAGGAACCAGCCCAGGGAGATGACTTTGATACTAAGGGAGAAACTAGGAGGAAAAAAAAGGTATTTAACATTTTATCTTCTCCTTCCACCCAACTGGGACCATTAAGTACCTTAAGGTGGATTATTCAGTCTGAAATGGGTGGGTGAGTTCTCTAAGGACAGGAGCAGAATTGGGTTTCCCAAAAGACCCAGGTGACAGGTTCAAATGAGAGAATCTATGGAAAGCACTTCCTCAATTCACTATCTAAAATCGAGCTGCTCCTGTTCCAGCTATAGGGATCAGCCAGGGCAAAGAAACACCAGATGGGGGCATGGTACCTCCAGAAACTCAGGCAAACTATTATCAGGGAAGTTCCTTGGCTCCCATACACCCTCTGACTCCCAACCCAAAACATCGGACCCTGAGAGGATTATCCTCCTTTGATTGTCCCATTGATGTGTTACCCCCATGCCTTCAGGGAAAACTCCTCCCTAGCCCCTAGCCCCAGAGTCATGTAAAACCCCCAGAATTGAGGCTTTTGGGATGCAACTTTCTAGGTTGTCCACTCATGATGTCTTGCTAGGCAATAATTCAACATTACTAATAAATCTCTCTTTTTACCTTTAAGTTAAGTTCTGAGTCTTGCATTCTTGCAAAAAATATCCTTCCTGGAGGGCAGCTGGGTAGCTCAGTGGATTGAGAGCCAGGCCTAGAGATGGGAGGTCCTGGGTTCAAATGTGACCTCTGACACTTCCCAGCTGTGTGACCCTGGGCAAGTCACTTGACCCCCATTGCCCAGCCCTTACCACTCTTCTACCTTGGAACTGTTGACTGGGAAAAAAACACAGAACTATTAGTTCTAATCATCTCTGCTCTCTGTAAGGCAATGAAAACTGTACAGATATATGAACAAACACACACACTTCAATGTTCAGCACTAGGACAAGGACGCATGCTCACAGCAGATCAGTCTGGTGAATGAAACACGGCTGTTATGGTCCCTCTAACTTATGCTTAAATCGTTTTCCCTTGAGACATCTCCCACATCTGATTTGTCCAATGCTGATAGATCTGTGGGCAGAGAAGCACAGCCTCAGCTGGTCATCCATGCTGTAAAACTTTAAGAGACCCTTCCATGCATTGCCACTTAACTCACATTCCAAGATCTTCGCCCTGCAGACTTTTCATTTCTAGCTTTCTATGGACTGGTAGCAGTAAGTAAGAGTCTGATAAAGCCTTCTGGAATTATGGATTGACCTGGGTTCGTTTGTATGGCCCCTCCTTCCTGGCCTTTGGCAGATCACTGGACTGCTCAGTAAAATGGAGATAAGAATATTTGAAATATGGTTGTGGATTATTCTCTACCTCCTACCCATTTCCCAATCACACCACCTGTATTCTGGACTTCCTCTACCTCCCAGCTGAACTGGAATTGTGAGCTTTCACATTATCTGGCCTGGCACCAGGCCACTAAAACCTTTCTTAGCCATCTCCAGTCCCTGGTTTCCCCCTTGGTGCTGCCTTCCCTTATTAGAATGTAAGCTTTATTAGTTAAGCGTTTTACATTTTTCTTTTCTTTTTTCCTGAGGGTGAGTGGGGGTAGTAGATGGAGAAACAGAGAGAAAGTATGAGAGAGAAAAAAATAAATGCTCAGTAACTGAAAGAAAATAAAATTGCATTTTTGTGAGGACAGAGACTGCCGTATTCTGCAGTTGTATTTGATTCTAGTGCCTAGCACAATATTTGGCATGCATTGTTCAGTCATTTCAGCTGTGTCCCATTCTTCTTGAACCCTTGTGGGATTTTCTTGGCAAAGATACTGGAGTGGTTTGCCATCTTCTTCTCCAGGTCATCCACAGATGAGACACCTGAGGCAAACAAGGTTAAGGGACTTGCCCAGGGTCATATAGATAGCATCTGAGGCCAAATTTGAATTCAGGTCTTCCTGACTCTTTTTAACCAGAGTCATGGCACCTCTATGTGCCTCTGTGCATTGCACATAGTAAGCACTTAAAAGATGTTTCATTTGTTCACAGTGAGGGTGGCATGGGACCTTGTACCCCCAAATTATAGAAGTGCTACAAACTGAACTGTAAGCGAGGAAATGCCTTCTTTGCTCCCTTGCATTCTTCTTAAGGCTAAGGAACTGGTGGGACTGGACGTCAAAGGCTAATAACAAGAAAGACCCTAGAGAGAATTATCCTCCTTGGATTCTCCCCTAGGTTTTAAGATAGACACAGAGAAACACCTCCAGGCTATGCTTTGATACCTTTAGGTTGTATCTCAGACATCTACTTGTCCCCTAAACTATGAGGGTTACCCCCTATGTCTTCAGGACATAAGACACTACTCTGAACCTGGTCAGGTGACCAACTCCCCCCCCATAATTTTTGCCTAAATTTCATGCCCTCCTTGAGTCCCGTCTCATCTGCTATGGAGTATAAAATCCCCAGAATCCAAGCTTTCAAGGAAGCAGCTTTCCATATATGCCAACCTCCCATCCAATTCAACATTTCTAAATTAATAAGTTTCTCTTTGTATTTCTAAGCTAAGTTACAGAGTCTTGCAGTCTTGCAAAGGGCACCATCCTGAATCCCAGGGGGTTTACCTCAAGCCCCCCACAACAAGTGGATTGTTTTAACTGTTATTCTTCAGTTCAGACCAACTCTTTATGACCCCACGGACCATCGAACCCCAGGCCCTTCTGTCCTCCACTCTCATTCAGAGTTTGTCCAAGCTCATGGTCATTGCTTCCGTGACACTCTTTTCTTTCCAATGACACATAGATATAATTTTTAATAATCATTTTCTGACATTTCACAATCCATGTTCCCTCCTCCCTGAGAGAGCAGATAATTTGCTCTAATGCAAGACATATTTCCATGTTGATCATATTGTGAAAGACACGCAGGACTTCTATAATAGAAAAATTCATGAAGGAAATACAGGGAAGAATGGTTTGTTTATATCTGTGTTCAGACTCTGTCAGTTCCTTCTATGAGGCCCTTGGACTGTATGACAATATCTATTTACCTCATCCTTAGCCAGCCCCTTCTCCTTTTGCCTTCATACTGAAGTGCCCGGGGATTGATCCCAAAGATGAAACGATAACCAACAATGTAACACACAGAAGGGAGTTTTATAACCAAACTGTAGTTTGGGGCTCAGCACTAAAAATGGCTGGCCCCGAGTCTGGGGCTTACAGGCTTTTTATACACTTTTGTGGTAGAGAGTGCAGAGGAGTTCCTGGGGTGGGGGGGAGTGAACAGGAACTCCTGGGGCTGGGGTCCTTATCAGTTAGGGTCATTATCAGTTCCTGGAGGGGAGAGGGGACAGGTATTCCTGGGCTGGGGTCCTTATCAGTTCCTAGCATATGTCAAGAGGGGGAGGGACAGGGACTCCTGGGTTTAGGGGTCAGGGAAGGGAAAGAAGGGGTTTGGGAGCCGGCACTTCAATACCAGATCTTAAATAATGTAACAGCATCAAATTCTAAGGATGTTTCCAGTGTAATGCCCAAAGGCTCTGTCCTTAGGGCTGTATATTCAGCATTTTTTCTTTCTTAACCAAGGTACTAAATAGCACAAATCAAATTTGCAGAAGACAAAAAGTGGGAAAGATCCTGAGATCATAGATTTAGAGCCATCATATTCAAGCCCATTTTTCTTTTCAGGTGAAGGAAACTTGGGTCTGGGTAGATGAGGTAACATTCTGCAGGCCATACAGTAACCAAGCTAGGAGGTGTCCCTTCCACTGTATCATGTGCTTGAATAGCTAACAAAATGGATAATGGAATCAGGATCAAAAAGTTAAACTCAATAAACATCCCGGCAACTACATATTGGGCACTTTGCTAGTCACCGTGCCTACAACCACATAAATAAAAGTTATTGCCCTTAAAGAGTCTGTGTAGGACATGCAAGTATACAATTAAATAAGCCCAAAATAATTTGAGAAAGGAGAGAATACAAACAACTTGCTATTTATTATGGGGTAAAATTACTCTATTTTGTCTTAACACCTCTCAGTTATAACTGGCCAAGAGTTTTTATTCTACCTATAACTGAGAAAAATAAAATATTCTGTTGTCTAATCTGTTCATTTTAAAAATGTTGACCATTGAGCCAACATGAGTTTTTGGCATATGGCATAGCATATACAGAAGAGGTTGACCAATTCCCATTTTGGATGACGGTTTTTTCCAGCAATTAAAATGGAACTTCTTATTGTATAAAACAATAAACCAAGAGGACATTAATCAATTTGATCCAATCAACATTTATTGGAAGCTTACTATATGTAAATATAAGACACTATGTTAGGCATTGGGGATCAAAAATAGAAGCCAAATTGTCTCGACCCTCAAAGACCTACTCAAAGTCTCCTTGAGGATCTCATAGGCAAGTAAATACAAAATATACACAAGATAATGGAGCAATCTCAAAGAGGTAGGAAGCTGTAACAATGAAGGACAAGCAAAGGCCTTGTATAGAAAGTGGTATCTGAACCCTGCCTTAAAAGAATATAGAGCAGCTCATAAAAAGATAGAGGTGGGAGATGGAATGTTACATAGAGAGAACAGTTAAGAAGTCGCAGTATGGCAGAATCAGGGACACTCAAAGAATCCCAGAATTATGTGAAGGTTCATGAAGCTTCATGATACATGAACTAAGATACATACTAAGTTCATAGACATGACTAGCTAAAAATGACTGCAGAGTAATACATTTTTTAAAAATACAGAAACTCTGTCAGGATAATCAAAGAATTGCAAATGGCGGTATCCACTTTGATTAGACATCACTATTAGACATCACTAAATATCTATCAACCATAACATAAGAGTAGGAATTATCATATATAGAATTTGTTTTTCCTCCAATGCCTAACTTAATACTCTGAACAATAAATGTTTTGAAGGAATGATTTTAAAATCTCTCTACCTAAAGAGAACCAGTTCTCGGTCTCTCTAAATTGGTCTCCAAACTTTTTTGGCCATATGATCTTATCAAATAAAAAAATTTTGAGCAAGTGCCCCCAGTTTATGTACGTTTATAAAATAAATACTATTGTACTAATAATTATATATATAATCAGACACAAAAATCCATTTTAAAAGAATGACAAAAATATGAAATAAATTATTTTAAAATGACTTAGAGGTTTAAAAGCATCATTTGTCCTATTAATCATATTTTGTGAGAAAAATATAATTTAATACACCATTATTTTTCAAAAAATTGATTTAACACTTTGTGATATAGTGATTCAAAGGTCCAGCTCAAAGTTCAGTTTATTTTTAATAATAATAAACCAATAACAATAGCTGTCATAGCTTAAATAGAAAAATTCAGACTATATAATTAACAAAACCCAATAAAATTTCACTTCTAACAGACAACAGGAATGATGAGGCAAAAATAAAGCTTTACTCTATACTTCATTACAATTACGCTTTCCTCCTGGCATGGGACATTGTACTCCCAAATTATATTGGTGTTTCAGGTCAAACTATAAGCAGGAACATGTCTTTGCTACCTTCTATTCTTGTGACTACTGTTGGTGTCGTCCATCTGAAACTCACACACCTCACTTAACTTTTCCTACTAACCCTAACATATTTAAAAAACAAAAAACAACCTCCTGATAAGACCCTGCTTACATCAAAGGAAAGTCCCTTGAGAGAATTATTCTCCTAGGATCACTCCCTAGGTTTTGAGATGAACACAGAGATACACTTCCAGGCTATGCTTTGATACCATTGGGTTGTATCTAAGACATCTATTTGTCCCCTAAACTATGAAGGTCACCCCCTGTGTCTTCAGGACACAAGACACTGCCCTGAACCTGGTCAGATGGCCAACAGCCCCCCTCCTTGTACCTGAGTGCGTACCCTCCTCGAGTCACATATCACCTGTTGTAAAGAGTATAAAGACCCCAGAATTGACGTCCTCTAGGAGTTGGCTTTCCATCTATGCTGTTCTCCAGGCTGAATTCAACAGTACTTTCTAAATTAATAAATTTATCTTTTTATTTCTAAGCTAAGTTTTGGAGTCTTGCATTCTTGCAAAAGGTACCCTTCCCAAACCCAGGGTATTCACCTCAATCACCCCATAACACTCCCTGATCCTATGAATTTCAAAACTACTCAACAATTTTAATGTGATTTCCATGTCACAATCCTTAAAAAAAAAATTGTTACTCAAGAAAAGAAAATGTCCCTAGTCCCTGTGAGTGCTACCTCCTGCATACACTTGGCCTTTTTGGACTCCTTATTTTTAGTTCTCTGCCTCCAGACTCCCTCTACCAAATTACTTTGTATGAATTTTTATGTATTATGTGTGTAAATGTAAACTCAATGAGGGCCCCATTTTGCTTTTGTCTCTGTACTGTAATCAAGAGAAATGGCCAAAAGCAGAGGAAAATCTGAGATTTAAAGACCATGGACCCAGGAGAGGCAGATGGAATGTTCAGAGGACCTGCAGAGAATGGGAGAGAGTTCCAAATGCAAAGAAGCAGTTGGAGACAGAAAAGTTTCTGTCTTCTGGTCTTAGACTCTAAGAAAGAGACAGCTAAGAGAGACTCTTCCCAAACCCTTTTGTCTGAACAGTATTGAAGAAAGTTCTTGCCCAATTGAAGACACCTGCTGGTTTAAAGACTACCTTTCCCTTAGGGGAAAGTCAAACCATTTTTCTGAAGAGACTTTTTGATCAAGCCTTCAACAATTGCTAGATATCAGGGACCTCCATATCTTCCCTCTACCCTCTCCTTTCTTCCCTTCAAAATTAAATTAAATACTTTTAGTGACAACAACATTAGGTTAGAGTCTATGCAATAGAAAGGGGAGCTTTAATCTATCAAGTACTAGAAAGCTAAAAGAACTCAATTTTCTTTTGAGACTGGGCTAGGTGACTCCATTAGAAAACCTACTCAACTCCAAGGGGAGAGGGACAGGAAGTATGACACAGAACCAGTCCTAAACAACAGCTGCTTTTAGGTTCCTTCATCTCTCCAGTTCCTCTCGCTATTACAATTTGGCACCCCAAATGGGACATTACAGTATCTATCCACAATTACAGGGCCTTAAATTTATAGTTATAGTAGGGAACTGTAAAGATTAAAATTTAGAGGAGATGGGGAGACTGAGGCAGGTAGAAATTAGTTTCTCTCTGCAAGGAGTATTATATTTTTTAGAGGTTTATTAAAGGTTAAAGATTAAAGAATATACAAGTAAGAAACATGTGCCTAGGCCAGAGGCCTAGACAAAATAAACTCACATCACGCAAGAGACCGCCTGCTCCAAAACGGAAGTCCAAAAAGAGCCAAGAGAGAGAGAGAGAGAGCCCTCTCAAAAGCCTTTGAATCAGCTTAAATACCTTCTCGATCTCGGCCCAGGTGAGATTACAAGGCATTCTGGGGAAGTGGAGCAAAGGTTCGTGGGGATTGTATTCCTGTATTCGAGTCTATTTTTTACAGAGCCCAGATATGCTTAATAAGTGTTTACTAAAGTATCTCTTTTTGTACACCCCTTTATCTTATGCATTTTTTTTATCAACAATGAGAGAACAAGAGACTATCAAGGAATAATCATCTATTTCTACCTTGTTTGAGAACTCTGTAAGAGATCTCACCAGCAGGAACAAATAAACAAATAATACATTTTGCCTTAAAGTCTTCCTATAGTGTCTACTTTTCAAATGTTAGACATTAAAACACAACAATGTTGACAATTCTACTACTATTCCCCACTGTCTAAACATACTACTTCCGTCCCCATTGTATACCATAGTATTTAGCACAGTTCTTGGCACATAAGCGGTGCTTAATAAATGCTTATTGACTGGCTGTTTGGTCACTGGGAACAGAAAATGGCTGCAGCTGCTCCAAGTCTTCCTCTCTGTTACAAAGACCAGTGGGAAAAACTTCCTACGTAGATAAAGTTCACTGGAGTTGATACAGTAAAAGGAGAAGAAAAAGGATTGAGCCCTTTGACAGCTAGGCGGCACAGTGAATAGATTGCAGGCCTGGAGTCTGGAAGACTCATCTTGAGTTCAAATCCATCCTCAGACTTTTAAAGGCTTTGTGACTCTGAGCAAGTCATTTAATACTGTTTGCCTCAGTTTCCTCATCTACAAAATGAGCTGGAGAAAGAAATGGCAAACCACTGTGAAACTACATCAAACCAACCACCTTGCTTAGAGCAGCCCCAATCTGTTGGGCCTAGGGCTACACACCCCTGCTTATACCTGGGGGCTTGGGAGGTGGTTGTGGGCATGGAAATGAGGAAAAGAGGGCACTGAATCTGGAACCTCAAGTCAAGATCCAATTAGGAAATGGGTAGGGACAGTCTCCTCTGTAGATTTTTAAATGACTGGCTTCATAGAGGTATTACCTGAACCATCCAGAGTGACTTCCAGGGTGAACAGGCATCCTGGGTGGCACAAAGGACTTCTAACTGACAGCCCAAGCCTTCTCCACCTTCTGAGTGTGCTAAGGACTGCTACAAGTTACGGAGCAACTGCACTGAATTACCTACCACTTCTTTCAGTTTTTGCAGCTGCCATGAAACTACATATATATGATGAAATTCTAATATTTCTTCTCCATATTCCCATGGATCATCTTACATACCCTAAGGAATGCATAGCCCAATTTAGAAATAATATTAATAATTATATGTCAATAATATTATTAATATTATATCATGATAATTATATTAAAATAAAATAATATTTAAAAATCACACCAAACTTAAGATCAGTGTATGGAGATGAGATGTAACTGAGCTCACCATTTTCTTGTTTGCCTAAGAAGAAAGGAGGTGAGGGGCAAAGCCTAGATGGTGAAAGGCAGTGACCCTCCTGAGGTCTCACAGATTCCCCTCCAAACTTAAAAATAACACATCAGAATGAATTCTGGAGCAGCCAAACCCACAGAAGACAGGGTGAGAGAATTTTTCTATCCAAGACAACCTAGAATAACTGCAAGAAAGATCTGTCCCATCAGTGTGAGAGTGTAGCACAATTTAATACAGGCTGAGCCTCAGCAAGCCTATAGCTGGCCTTAGAGACAACTGGACCCCCAGCAGTGGCTTCCAGAGCTTTTAACCTTCAGACAGTAATGGGTCAGACAACTAGTCAGAAGGAGATAATCAGAGTTTGTTTGTTTTTTTTAAACCCTTACCTTCCATCTTGGAATCAATCCTGTGTATTGGTTCCAAGAGAGAAGAGAGTGGTAAGGGCTAGGCAATGGGCATTAAGTGACTTGCCCAGGGTCACATAGCTGGGAAGTGTCTGAGACCAGATTTGAACCCAGGACCTCCTGCCTCTAGTCCTGGCTGTCAATCCACTGAGCTACCTAGCTGCCCCCTACCAGAGTTATTTTGTTGGCATTAGGTACAGGATTATGTCACACTGCTCATACATGGGTTACACTCCTGGGTCACAGTCCCAGGATGAAGAGGATAAATGGGAGGGAGAGGATGGAGGAAAGTACATAGTAATCATAAATGTGAAAATAAATTTATAGCAAGTTTCTCTGATAACAGCCTCATTTCTCAAACATATAGAGAATTTAGACAAATTTGTAAAAAGGCAAGTCATTGCACAATTGATAGTGATCAAAGGATATGAACAGGAAGTTTTCAGAAGAAGTAATCGAAGCTATCTATAGAAATGAGAAAATGTTCTAAATTGCTATTATAGAAATTCAAATTAAAGCAATTGTGAAGTACCACCCCAAATCCATCAGACTGATTAATATGAAAGAAAAGGAAAATGACAAATATTGGAGGGGATGTGGGAATACTGAAATACTAATGCACTGTTGGTGGAGTTGTGAACCAGTTCTAACCTTCTGGAGAGCAATTTGGATCCATGCCCAAAGGGTTATGAAGTTGATGTAGCTTTTGAATCAACACTGCCACTATTAAGTCTGCATAGCAAAGAGACAAAAAAAAAAAGGAAAAGGACCTACATGTAAAAAAATATTTATAGCAACTTTTTTTGGGGGGGGGCAAAGAATTGGACATTGAGGGGAATGGCTGAACAAATTGTGGTATATGACTGTGGTGGAATATCATTGTGCTATATGAAATGATGAGCAGGATACTCTCAGAAAGCTTAGAAAGACATATAGGAAAGGATGCAAAGTGAAGTGAGCAGAGCCAAGAGAACACTGTGCACAGTAACAGCAATAGTGTGTGATTATCAATTGAATGACTTAGCTATTCTAAGCAATACAATGATCCACAATAATTGTGAAAGACTTATCATGAAAAATACTATCCACCTCCAGACAAAGATATAAGGGAGTCTGAATGCAGATTGAAAATTACTTTTTTACTTTCTTGTTTTATGTTTTTCTTCACATGACCAATATGGAAATGCTTTGCCTGACTACTCATGTATAACCTATATACAATTACTTGTCCTCTCAAAGATGGGAAGGGGAGAGAAGGAAGAAGAGAGAAAATTTGGAATTCAAAAATTTTTTTTTCCAATATGGATTCTCTTCTGCACATTGAATTTTCCTTTTTCGATGAATGACATATGACACCATCAGAAGGAACCTAAAAAGTACATCCAACAGTTATGAGGTCCAGGACAAGAAACTGAAGACCGGAGGAGTACAGGTTCCATTTTCCTCACTACTGTCCATTGAAGGAAAGGGATACTGAAGAAAAATTTAATTTGGGAAATAAACACCTAGTTAAGTTGGCGTCTGAACATGGTATGTAGATTTCTGGACCACACGTATATGAGATGTCAGATTCCTGGATAGAGATAGATAGATAGATAGATAGATAGATAGATAGATAGATAGATAGATAGATGGAGATATTTGAGCATACTTAACAAATGCTAATAAGAAAGTGTCTGCCAAGTGTCTTCTAAAAATAATCAAAAGAGCTTTACACTAAAAAGAATGGAAGAGGAAAGACTGTGTATGCCTAGTCTACATGTTAGGTATTTTAGAGAGTAGCTACAACGACAGAAGAATATTAGACAAGATGCACAGAAAATTCACAGGAGACAAAACCCAAGAAAAGTCAGTAGAAAAACTAGTGTCTTCAGAAGTCTATACATCAATGCCCAACATTTCAAGAATAATAGGTTCCAAACTAGAGGTTCTAATATAAGGCAAATTTGACCTCACAGACATATCTGAGATAGTGGAATGAATGGGCATACCTTATTCAAAAGAAAGGATGAGAAGGAGGCAGGAAAGAATAGTATTTAATATTAAGAAGGTATATAGGGGCAGCTAGGAGAATCAGTGGGAAAAGAGCCAGGCCTAGAGATGGGAGGCTTGATTAGAAATTAGTTGACCTGAAAAAGAAATGGCATTCTGCATGAACTGAAAGTTCAATATGAGTCAGCAGTATGATGTGGTAGTTTAAAAAAAAAAGTCAATACAATCTTGGGCTGCATTAAGAGGTATATCATTTACAGGAATAGAAAAATGACCATCCCACTGTACTCTGTCATCATAAACAGTATGTCATATTCAATCCTTGGCATCATGGTCTAAGGAAATTGGTCAGTTGGAGAATGTCCAGAGAAAGGCAACCAGGATGGAAAAGTGCCCTGGTCTCATGTCAGTTGAAGGAACTGAGCATGTTTGGGAAATGTTTGGTCTGGAGAAGAGAAGAGAAGGAGCCAGTTACTATCTTTAAGCCTTTGATGGTCTGTCCTGTGGGAAAGAGATTAGACTCTGTTTGGCCCCAGAGGATTAGGACAATAGGTGGAAGCTGTATGGAGGCAAATATAAGCTTTAAATTGAAGGAAACTTCCTAACAATTAGAGATGTCTAAAAATGGAATGGAATACCTAAAGAGGAAATGGGCTCCCCCTCCTTGGAAGTCTTCAAGTCAGAGACCAGGAAACAACTTTGTCAGGTATATCATACTAGGATTTTTCTCTGACGTGTGTTGGATGACTAAATCACAACTAAAGTACCTTAGAACTTTCAAAATGTGATCATGCGTATTTCCCAGATTTTTGACATCCAAATGGTTTCCCTGATCCAGTATGGATTCTCTTATATTTACTAAGTTGCATAAGGCAGGTAAAGGATTTTTACATCCATTGTCAGAAGGTATTTTTCCTGTATGAAATCTATGATGCATCATATTGAAGAATGATAGCTGAAGGTTTTCCTTCATTCATTGTCTTCAAAGAATTTCTTTGCCTCAGTATCAATTCATTCTCTTTGTTGTGGCTAATCCCATCACTCTTTATGTTCAGTAAGATGTCTACTTTAGGAAGGAAATGCCACCTTCATGACATTTGAGATTTTTCTCTCCAGTATGAACTCTCTTGTGCTCACTAAGTTTTCTACTCTGAGAAAAGGATCTGTTACATTCAAAAAGATTTAGTCTACTAAGTTCCTTATGCAGAATTAAGTTTACAATTTTGAAGGTTTTTGCAGTGACATACATCAAAAGATTTCTTTGTTGTAATTCATAAAACTATCTCTGGTAGGTGAAAGATTTCCTATGTTAGACATATTCTAAAGTTTTCTATCTAGTGTGGATTTTCTCATGTCGAGTAAGTTGAGAACTCTGCCTGAAGGATTTCCCACATTGATGACATTCAAAGGGTTTCTCTCCAGTATGAATTATCTGGTGTACGGTAAGGTGAGAATTTTGCCTGAAGGCTTTTCCACATTGATTACATTCAAAAGGTTTCTTTGCACCAGTATGAATTCTCTTATGTTCACTGAGCTGTCCCTTCCAGGTAAAAGACTCCCCACATTCATTACATTCAAAAGGTTTCTCTCCAGTATGAATTCTCTTATGTAGAGTAAGGGATTTGTTCCAGCTAAATGATTTCCCGCAATCATTACATACAAAGGGTTTCTCTCCACTATGAATTTTCTGATGTACAGTAAGGTAAAAATTACAGCTAAAGGCTTTTCCACATTCATTACATTCAAATGGTTTCTCTCCAGTATGAATTCTCTTATGTGTAGTAAGTTGGCCACTACGGCTAAAGGCTTTCCCACATTCATGACATTCAAAGGGTTTGTCTCCTGTATGTACTCTCTTATGTTCAGTAAGTGATCCACTCCAAGTAAAGGATTTCCCACATTCAAGACATTTAAAGGGTTTTTCTCCAGCATGCGTTTTCTTATGGGCACTAAGCATCCAACTATGGCTGAAGGACTTTCCACATTCAAGGCATACAAAGGGTTTTTCCCCAGTATGAACTCTCTTATGCAGAGTAAGCTGCCCACTACGGCAGAAGGTTTTCCCACATTCATTACATTTAAAGGGTTTCTCTCCAGTATGAATTCTTTCATGCTCAGTAAGGGACCTGCTCTGGCTAAAGGTTTTATCACATTTAGGACATTCAAAGGGTTTCTCTCCAGTATGAATTCTCTGATGTACACTAAGGTTAGAACTTCGGCTAAATGTTTTCCCACATTGGTTACATTCAAAGGGTTTCTCTCCAGTATGAATTTTTTTATGTGTACTAAGCCGCCCACTATCACTAAAAGATTTCCCACATTGATGACATTTAAAGGGTTTCTCTCCAGTATGAATTCTTTGATGTACAGTAAGGTGAGAACTTCGGGTGAAAGTTTTCCCACACTGATTACAATCAAAATATTTCTTTTCAGTATGAATTCTCTTATGCTCAGTAAGTTGCTCACTACTGATGAAGCATTTCTGACATTCCTGGCATTCAAAGGATTTTGCTTTAGTATGAACTCTCTGATGTACTGTAAGGTAAGTACTTCGGCTAAATGCTTTTCCACATTGACTACATTCAAAAGGTTTCTTACCAGTATGAATTCTTTTGTGTGTATTAAGCTGCCCTCTCTGGCTAAAACATTTCCCACATTCATGACATTCAAAGGGCTTTTCTCCAGTATGAATTCTCTTATGGGAACTAAGCTGCTCACTGCGAATGAAACATTTCCCACATTCGTCACATTCAAAGGGTCTCTCCCCAGAATGAATTTTCTCATGTCGAGTAAGTTGAGAAATTTGGCTGAAGGCTTTCCCACATTGATTACATTCAAAGGGTTTCTCCCCTGTGTGAATCCTCTTGTGTTCAATAAGCTGCTCACTGAGACTAAAGAATTTCCCACACTGGTGACATTCAAAGGGCTTCTCTCCCATATGAGTTACCTGATGTACAGTAAGGTGAGAACTTTGCCTGAAGGCTTTCCCACACTGATTACATTCAAAGGGTTGCTCTCCAGTATGAATTCTCTTATGTACAGTAAGATAGCTCTTCCATCTAAAGGCTTTCCCACATTGGTGACATTCAAAGGGTTTCTCTCCTGTATGAATTCTTTGATGACTTCTATGAGATTTTCTATTGGTGAAGAATTTCCCACACTCCTTACATTTATATACTTTTTCTTCACTATGCTCTTTATTAGAGTGAAATAGGTCTGAGGAACTGAATGACTTGCTGCATATAGTACAATTGCAAAGATTCTGCCTGCAAAAGGATCTATCATGTTCACCTAGGTCTGAATACTGTTTTAAGTTCTTTCCATATGTGTCACACTCCTGAAGATTTTTTCTAGTGTGAAGTCCCTCTTGTGGAATAAGGATTGACTTCAGTCTGAAACAACTTCCAAACACAGACTTAGTTGAAGTTTTTCTGTGGGTAGTTGTCTCTTGATTGCTTTGTTTATTCTGACTGCAGTTCTTTTGCTCTACTCTGATATCACATTCACAGGCTTCTCCCAATTTGTATTTCCAGGATTCATGTGTCTGAACTCTCTCCTTAGATGATTCTTCTGAAGAAGCACATGGATTTACAGTTGACTCTGCTGTTTCACATCTGGCCATGTGAAGATGAAACTCTGAAAAAAAGGGGAAAAGTGTCAATCTCCTTTGTATTCTGTGCTGATAGAGAGGATTCTGATTTACAATGTAAACTCTAGATTTCCTAGAGCATTATCCTCCTTGGATTGTCCTTTAGATGGACAGAGAGATACATCTCCAGGTTATGCCTCTATACCATCAGGTTGTATCTAAGGCCTGTCATGTACCTGTCATGTCCCCTAAACTATGATGGTCACCCCCTATGTCTTCAGGAAGACCCCAGTCAGATGGCCAACCCCCCCTGCCCATACCTCAGTACACACCACTCTAAAGTTAAGTCTCCACTGTTATAAAGAGTATAAAAGCCCCAGAAATAATGTCATCTGGGAAAGCAGCTTTCCATTGAAGAAACATGCTGTTACCATGGGAAATTGCCCTCCAGACAATACCCTACATAGGGTCCTTTGCCCCAAGAACTAAAACTACCACGTCCTTATTCATGTACTGCCATAAGGATATGCTATCTCAAGACTTCAGGTTTCACTGGCCTGGGTCACAGGCAGACCATATGTTAAGAGGAAGCATCTGGGTACCAGGGACTAAGATTGATGTGTCTTCACTTTTGGCGCCTGGTTCTCAAGACAACCCCCACCCCTAACCCCTCCATATAAACCAGACCTATGCAATGCTCGAGGTCTTCTGCTTCTTGTGGAGGCTGAAACTAGAGCTTGAATAAAGTACATCTTGTGTATTGCACTTCTGTGTGTATCTCCTCCTTGGAATCCAAACCAGAACCAGACTGAACACCATCTATGCTGTTCCCCCTAGGAAGCAGTCTTCTACCTATGCTGTCCCCCTGGCCAGATTCAACATTATCTTCTAAATTAATTTCTCTTTTTATTTTTAAGCTAAGTTTTGGAGTCTTGTATCCCTGGAAAAGGTACCCTTCCTGAACTCTGGGGGTTCACATCAAGCCCCCACAACAAAGTCAAATTTGAACCTAGGACCCCCAGACCCCCATCTCTAGGCCTGGCTCTCAATCTATTAAGCCACCCAGCTTCCCCGATCAACAATTTAGAAAGGACACAATAAACATTTTAAGGTGCAATTTGATGTCCCAAATATGTAAAGATTAAAAATCCCCATGTAACACCTTGTTTTAAACTAGTTTAAGTAACTAGAACTAAGTGAATTACATTCCAGAGCATTAAAAGTATCTCTAGATGGCAATGAAACTATTAACAGGTCTTCATAAAACATTAAATTTATAAAAGTTTAATTCTGGAAATTATAGATTAATTCCAGGGAATCATTTGTTATCTAAAATGACTGGAATCATGAAGAGATATAATATCTCTAACGGTAAATTCTCAGTCCCTATAAGGTTGTATGGAAAATATCAGAAGGCCAGAATTTCAGTGCATGAGTTTGAACTGAGAGAGTATCTGGATTCCTAACATACAACAATCGGTTAAAGTCTACCAAAATATCATTTTAGACATGATGGAGAAATATCAGTAAGAAATAGATTAGGATAGATGGATTTCAAACAGCTAAAACAGTCTTGTTCAATGAACTAATGTCAGCATGGTTGGCGTTTCTTATGTTACGCCTCAGGGTTCTGTATTTGGCCTTGTGCCACAACCAGTTGACCACAATCTCAATCTAAGGTAACCAAACATTGTGACCACTAAAAAGTGAGCAGCAAGAATATTGTTCAGCTCCCAGAAAGTAATGGTGTCTCTGTAAAGCTGTACTAGTCCAACCACATTACAAAGGGCCACTGACAATCACTTACGAATATGAATTCTACTAGTGTTAACTTGGGAATAACACAGAACTACAGAAGTAGTCAGAAAACCCAAGTCTTTAATCAGGAAAGAGATAGTGCTCAATATTTGGACCACCACACAGAGGAAAGCCTAAAAATCACCCAGATCCAAAGACTCTGGGACTCTGGGAACACCACTGAGAGGATCACCACTCTAGATGGTTTACCTTGAGAACAATAGAACTTGGAGAATTTATATACCATTGGGGGAACCAAGAACAGGGAAGTATGACTGACTGCCATTACCATGACTACAAGGAAATAAGAAGTCCAAGACAGGATTATCAGGGAGAGGCCGTTGCTTTACAATGGATACAAAAGGGAAAATGGGAGAAACTACTAATACAAAGTGTACTTAACATTTGATTTAGATCTACTAGTTCCATCCAACTAGGACCCTGAAGGTCTATTATTCAGTCTGAAATGGCTAAATCTGAAACTTCCCTTGGGTGAATTCTCAAGGAGTAAATTTGGGGTCCCCAGATTTCAAGTTGATTCTTGAAAGTCAGTTAATAAATGTTTAAGTATTAACAGTGCCAGCCATTATTAAGCACTGGGATTTAAAGTAAGGCAAAATAAATTCCTGACAACTTATGTTCTCTTGGGGAAGATAACAAATAAGTAGGAAGACAGAAGGACTAAAGGTTATTTTAGAAAGCAGAGTTCTAGTGTTAGGGTCCAGGTTTTCGCCCACCACCAAGGAAGACCCGTAGACAATACAATCAGGCAAAAGGGTCATTTATTGAACTGGTGTGCATCAGTGGAAACTCAGCCAGGAGAGTTCTGAGTTCCTTCTGAAAGGCTAGGCCTTAAATACCCTCCAGCATGTATGGTCCTCCTTCCAGTCCCTTATCTGTTACATACCATTGTTGGAAGGTTACGTATGTATGGCCTATGTATATCCTCAGCCCTTGTCTGTTATATACTATTCTTGGAACCTTGACATTTTTATGTTACTGGGGTCTTCTTGGCCTCTAAGTTCTTATCTGGTACCCACTGCTGCTGGGATCTTGGCATATTTATGGTTCTGAACTTCCAAAGCCAGGCAGCTCCTTGCTCAGGCCTTCCTCAACTTCTAAGGCTGGGCAATTTCCTGCTCAGGCCTCCCTCACTAGCAGCTGGAGAGGCTGGGAAGAAGGGTAGGAATGAGAAAGCCCTCTTACAGAAGGTAGGACTTAAGCTGAGACTTGAAGAAAGCTAAGGAAGCCAGGAGACAGAGATGAGAGAAGAAAAGCATTCCAGGCATGGAGATAGCCAATGCAAAGGCATGAAAATAGGAGATAAAGAACCATGTTCAAGGAAAATAAAATAGTGCAGTGTGACTTTATTTGGGAATACAGGGAAGGGAGCAAAGAGTAAGAAGAGTGGGAAGACAAGAAGAGGTTGGGTTGAGAAGAACTTTATATGTCAGAGGACTTTATATTTGATCCTGGAAGTTAATGGGGAGCCACTGGAGTTTATTCATTGGGAGTATGGAGAAGGAGGTGACACAATCAGATCAATGCATTAAGAAGATCACTTTAGCAGTTGTGTGAAGAATGGATTGTAATGGTGGCATGAGATCCTGGGTTTCCTTTTGTACTCCACAAGTGGAAAATTCCTTTCCTTGAATTCCTGTAATGCTGAGGAAAAGGTGACTCTGGACATCAGAGATCCATGATAAGGAAAGACACCCTGAGAGGAATCTTCTTGAATTCTCCCCTAGATTTTGGACACAGAGATATACCTCCTGGCTAAGCTTTGATACCATCATGTTGTATCTAAGACATCTATTCACCCCTTGTGTCTTTGGGACACCAACCCCTGTTAGATAACAAATATCCCCCACTCCTGGCTAACCTCATTCCATTCCTTCATTCCTGGTCACTGAGCTGCTGTTGTCAAAAGATATAAAAGACCCAGAACACATCTCCTGGAGGAGGCAGTGTCTACTCTTACACCTGTCCTCCCAGCCCACTTCAATATGAATTCCAAATTAATAAATTTCTCTTTTTAAGCTAAGTTATGGAGTCTTGCATTCTTGCAAAGGGTACCTGTTCTGAACCCAAGAGGTTCACCTCAAGCCCCACACACACAAATGGGAAGGCCCAGGAGGCAAGGAAGCCAATCAAAAAGTCATTATAATAACCTACACAAGTGTTCATGAGGCCCTGAACTAGAATGGTAGCTGTGAGTGGAAAAAGGGGGACATACAGAAGAGATGGCTCCAAAGAGATAGGAGAAGGCTCTTCCCTTTACTTCTTTGTAGAGTTGGGGGACTCTGGATGTGTGTGTAACACTGAATATTATACCAGATTTGTTTGATGTGCTGGTGGCTTTACTGAACTGTTTTCTGTCTCTTTTTATTCTTTGTCATAAAGGGGAGGGACACATTGGAGAATAGGTGATATAAAAACAGATATCAAACAAATTTCTTTAAGTGTACTCAGATATTAATCTTGATTTGCTTCTGTTGAATGACTGAGAAAGTGTGAATCAGAGAAAATATTTCTTCTGTTTCCAGGGTAAATGTAACCTCCTGTAGATACATATTAAAATTCTCATGAGTGGACACCTGAGAAAGAGATTGGAAACTGAGGGAAAATGGACAGAGGAGAGAAAGAAAGATTGAGAAAGAGAGACAAAGGTATAAGAACTCAGAGACAAGGAGCTAAAAAATATGGGCTACATCTTGCCATGCCTCTCTGATGGTATTGAGAGAGAGCACTACATCACGTGCCTTCAAACTTTTATTGAAGAGTTTAGGAATGTGGAGTGGGAGGTAGCTAATGAACATGTGACATTACATAGGCTTTAACATTGGCTCAATTGACAATCACGTAATCAAAGAGGAGGAGGTTAAACAAACATATAACTTGGTAAGGAATGTGGCCTAACAAGGTGTGAGCTAAGACCCTGTGGCAAATATCATCCTTCTCAGGAATTATTTTGTCCTTTGGGCTGAAGATTTGGAAATACAATAATCAATAAGTAACATGACCATGAGTCTGGTATATGAACACATAAGATGCAATATCAATACACCAATCATACTTCCAAGATGCTAATATACCTGGCATGCTACAGTAAAAATGAGAAAGTAATTCTTGGAACAACTGACTGGAAAAATATCCAATTTCTCTGGTTAGAATCTGATTGATATCCAAGATACGCAGACATTGAACAAGCTATATAAGTCCAAAAGCCATATCATTAATTGATAAATAGTAGAGGGATATAAGAGGCAGTCAAGTGGCATAATAGATAGACTCATCTTTCTGAGTTCCAATCTAGCCTTAGACATGTATAATTGAAAATCTATTACCCTAAAAAAAGAACTACATTTCCCAGGATCCCACTGAATTCCTATTCTTATGTACTTCCTGTAGACAGGAGATATTAGGCAAGGACTTGAAGGGCCCCACCTCTTTACTTCCAGTCTCGAGCTTGGTGGTGGTAAGGTGGATGTTTGAATTGGCTGATTAGCCATGGGCACATGGTTTTTATTTTGTACCCTCTTTATTCCTTGATTTCTAATGATCATTAATAAATCTCTTAAAATATAATATTTTTATTAGAGATTTAATTTTTACAGACACTTACTAGCTGTGTGACCCTGGGCAAGTCACTTAACACTGTTTGCTTTAGTTTCCTCATCTATAAAATGAGCTGAAGAAGGAAATGGCAAACCACTACAGTATCTTTGCTTAGAAAATCTCAAATGGAGTCATAAAGAGACTGACATGACTGAACAAAGGATATAAATAAAGAGTGCTCACTTAGCCAGTCTACTGTAAATTTTGAAATTTCTCAGACTTGCGAATGTTAAAAATTTCCCCATTGGGGAATTCTCAATTGGAACAATTCCCTACTGGGAACATTCTACATTTGGATGTGAGAACTCTACTTGGATCAGAAATGGGAGGACCTCTACTCCACCCGTACTTAGGACTGCTTTAGGGGAAAAAACTCCTTGCTAAACAATGAAAGTACTTAAACCCATACTTATAATAAGGCAAAAAGTTCTTTAAGCCATGCCTATTTTTAGAAGTAATACAAAGGGATGCTAAGTACCTATTAAAGGTCAGGCAACTTGTAAACTTGCCAGGAGCAAAGAGGTAAAAACTTATTCAGAAGTTTTTTCTGATTCAAACTTACTAAAGGGATTAGTCAACCCAGCAGTGAATTCAGAATGGGCTGTCCCTTGGAAAACGTCTACTGTGATTGGTAGATGGAAGAACTTAGGGGAGGTGACATAGGAGAAAACCCCCTATATAAGAAAAAGCAGAATCTCTTGAAAAGGAATTCCTTTTGAAAATCTCTTGAGAAGAAATCTCTTATGAGGATCGCTTGAGAAAAATCCTTTTGGAACAATCCTTTTGGAGAGAATCCTTTTGAGGAAGATCTCTTATGAGGAATCCTTTTGGAGAATCTCTTGAGAGAGGCTCTGGAGAAGGGAAGCTCTTGGAGGACAATTCTAAGGAGGTCACACTGGAGCCTGTAAACCTTAAAATTTCTTAGACTTATAAATGTTAGAAATTTCACCATTGGGAAATTTCATACTTGAAAAATTTCCTATTGATAGTGGGAACTCTATTGGAATGTGAACCCCATTGGCATGGGAGGTTCCTCCTCCTCCCTTCTTAAGATTACTTTAGGACAGAAAACTTTTGCTGAACAATGGAAAGGGCTTTGACCTATGCTTAAGCATAGAACAGGAATTTCTTTGAGTCATGATTGATTTTAGAATTGATACAATAGAGATACTTGGAATGACAGAACCAGGTCTTGGAAAATATAATTTCCACCCCACTCAATCCTAACAGGATTTAGGAAGGGCTGCAGCAAAGGATCAAGATTTAATTATTTGAGAATATGACCTTCAACAGACATGTGCAAAGCCACAGACCTCTGGGCAGTCCTGGGTTAAGCTAGAGCCACCATTGGCACAGGGAAGACATGGACAGTGATTGGTAGATGTGAGAACTGAGGGGAGGGAACTTGGATGGTTTCCTTAAAGAGAGAGGGGTCTGAGGACTGAGGGGTGGTTGGTTGGAGAGGTTTTTGCTCTGAGAGGTGGTGCTTTGAGAAGTTTGCTCTGAAGGAAGCTGGAGGTGGAGGCCCCTGAGACTGTTTCTCCATTTTGGTCACGTGAGTGATAGGGACTGATCTCTTTGCCTCAGCTATCTAAGGGCTTGGGCCTTTTGGCCCAGCCTAAACAGAAGGGGTATTTAAGCCCTATTCCCTTCTCTCCCCTTTCTTTTTCTCTCTCTCTCTCCTTCTCTCTATCTCTAATACCTTTCTTCCTCCTGTTTGTAATTAAACTCCATAAAAGGTTGACTGCTGATTTGAGTTTTCATTTAGGAATTACATAGCTGAATTCCTTGGCGACCTTAAATTAATATATATCAGTCTTTTAAAGTGATTTCCTTGTCACAAGCTCCTCTGAAGAGACTCTGTCACTAGAATCCTTGCTTAGACAGACCTTGTGGTGAGTGATAAAAGACTGACTGACTGATCTCTCTCTCTTAAGACTCAGGTTTAGGCCATGTTGGCTTAAGGCCCTTCATACTTATTTCCTTTTTTCTCTCTTTCTCTCTTTTCTTTAATTCCTCATTGTATTATTAATTAAATTCTCTATAAAACCCAGTTGACTTGGGTATATTCATAATTGGGAATTTCCCTGGCGACCACCTTATATTTGGTTTAAACAAGAAACTGTAGTGAAAACATATTTTCTGCTGTCACAATTTACTCACCCACTCTTATATCTACTATAATTTATATCTACAACAATTTTAATCACTACAGTTTATGGCTTTAACTATTTTAAATGTTACACTACCAATAAACATTCATTAAGTGGCTACTATGTGCCAGGCACTGGGCTACATGCTGGGAATACAAAAAGAGGGAAAAGATAGTTTCTGTCCCCAAAGAGTTCACAATCTAATGGGGGAGAAAACAAACAAATAAGCTCTATATGGAGGGAAAATAGGGAATGATTAACAGAGTGAAGGTACCAGACTTCAGAGTGGTTAAGAAAGGCTTCCTGTGGAAGATGAGATTATATTCAGAAATTAAAGGCAACTAAGGAAGCCAACAGGTAGAAATGAGGAGGGAGAGTATTCCAGGCAAGAGGTACAGTCAGGGGATATCTTTTGTCAGGGAACAGCAAGGAAGCCAGTGTCACTAGATCAAAGTATGTGGTAAGAAGGTTTAAGAAGACTGAAAAGGGGGGCCGCTGGGTGGCTCAGTGGATTGAGGGCCAGGCCTACAGATGGGAGGTCCTAGGTTCAAATCTGGTTTCAGACACTTCCCAGCTGTGTGACCCTGGGCAAGTCACTTAACCCCCATTGCCTAGCCCTTACCGTTCTTCTGCCTTGGAGCCAATACACAGTATTGGAGCCAATACACAGAAGGTAAGAAAAAAGAAGACTGAAAAGGTAGATGATATAAAGGGCTCTGAAAGCCCAATAGGAGTTTGTACTTGATTCTGAAGAAGCTAGAGAGTGACTGGAATGTACTGAGTAGAGAGACAATATGGTCAGATGCTGCGGTCAGGGTCTAGCCCCACTCATGACTCCAGGGTTCCTGACAGGTGGTGAACGATCAGTCAAAATAAATAACATAAAATAAATAACAAACAGCTTAATCATTATGGCCATGGGACTGCTTTGCATCTCTGAGCTTCTCCGACATTCCCAGGCCTGGGATTTATTTTTATATCCATATTCTTGGCATGCTGGTATACAAAATCAAAGAGAGATAATTGGAAAAGCGATACATCAACTTTTAACAAATCACTTGATTAACATTCTATATTCTCGTATTGTGATTACAGACAGAATAAAGGTTGCACACAAGATAAATGATTTCTGTCACAGGTGGCTTAATTTTCTCATTACTTTGTGAGAAGTTTTGAGCTTACAATCAATCAAGGAAAATTATGTATTGCTTTTAATAAAATGGAATAATTAATCAGCAGTTCTTAGAAGACAACTAAACAATCATATCATGGAGGCTGAGGGGTCTGGGAACACAGTTCAAATTTAGACCGGTGGCTTCTAGGGAGTTACTGATTCACTGAGGCATACTGAAGCTTGATGTACTTGTACTTATCACTTGGGCCTCTATGATTGATTTGTGTACTGACTTCATGAGAAGAGGCTTCTGTATGTGGGAAAGTTTTTGGCTTGGCCTGTAGCTGCGGTTTCGCTGGGAATTATGTACCTGAGTAAAAGTTAAGCCACGATAGTCTTTTGGGATTGGGTTTGAGGGTCTGCTCTTTTGGTGATGTTTAGGAGAATTAGGGTACAGGTGTTTTGCTCTTGCATTATTTCTTTTGAGACTGGGGGAATAATAATCATGTCAATTCATAGGTAAGGGGCATTGATGAAAGAAGTCATGCAAGGGGGATAGAGTGGGCAGTCACATCTCTCCAAGGACCACTCTGTGGCCTCCCCAGCTACCACACGTGACTCTGTCAAGGCATTGTGGACTGATGACCCCCAGCAGTCAGACCTCAACTTCATGAAAATTACTCTAGTAGCTTATTGGAGGATAGATTAAAGAGGGGAAAGACTTGAGGCAGGCAGAGCCATCAGCACACTATTACAATATCCTGGGAGTGAGGCGATGAGGAGCTACCTTAAAGGAGTAGCAGCCTCAGGGAAGAGAAGAGGGTGTATGCAAAAGAAGTTGCAAGGTGAAATATGTGAATAAGATGGAAAGGTTTATAGACTTGTTGTTTTCACAGTTTGGTATATCACTCAGAGACTAGGTTGACAGGCCTCTATAGGCCTGAAAAGCAGCTTGTAGGTTCAAAACACTATCTGACTAGATGACAACTTGTTAAAAAACATTAATTTAGGTTTATTATTATTCAAGCAAAAGAGGAAGGGAGGAGGACCAGGGAAAAGAAGTCCCTATGATTAAAACCTATATATTCCACCCAAATTCCTGTGGGTTTCCAAGAAGCCTTCTTCAGAGTCTTCAGGCTAGCCCATCTCTACACTGGCTCTCTATAAAACCCACACTGACTATCTAATCCGAGCTCCTGGTCCTCCAAATTACTGGTTGACAAGTTTAAAAAGATACATGATAGCTTGCGCTCTTGGCGAGTTCACCCTCGTAGGCCAAAGACCAAGATATCTGGGCTTTCTCACAGACAGGGTTCACTCTCAGTCAGGAAACTCAGGATACAGGATCCTACAGGAACACAGGTAGATGGAATTTGGAGACAGGGATGGATGAGATCTCAGGATCTCCGGATAGCTGGAAAGCAGGAAGGAACCTCTGGCTCTCAGGAAATAGGTAAGTCAACTCCCCTTAGGCTTAGACAGAACTGCCAACAGGCAGTTACCTCTCCACTCCCCCCAAAGAACAGTCTCAAGGTGTCTGGTTTTAAGAAGTCCCCAGATTCTAGAATAGCTCTTTCAGTCCGGTTGGTATGACTAGACCCTCCTTTGCAAATCCTTGTCTTTAGCCACTTTTACAAAGTCCTTCCTTTCATTTTCTCTTACAAAGGCCTTAGCAAGATTGGATATGAGGGGTAAGAGATACCAAGAGGTTGAGTTCCATCCCTAGATTGTGAGCCTGGGGGACTAGGAGGATGAGGGTTGCCCCCGACAGTAATAGGAAGTAGGGGCTGAGCCTAGGAAGAAGATAAGGAATTCCTACACTGAGTTTAAGGTGTCTCCTGGGCATCCAGTTTGAGATGTTTGAAAGGCAGTTGGAAATAGGAGACTTTGGAGGTCAGTCGAACAGTCAGAGCATGATAGGTAGATCTGAGAATCTTCAGCATAGGGGTGGTAATTAAATCCATGAAAGCTGATGAGATCCCCAAATTAAAGGAGAAGAGGTCCTGAGACAAAATCCTGAGAGACATCTATGATTAGTGTGTGACCTAGATCAGCAAAGAGGACTAAGAAAAAGAGGTCTGAGAGGTAAGAGGAGATCTAGGAAAGGCTGATGTCCCAAAAATCTGTTAAGAAGAGAGTGATCAACAGTGTTAAAGGCTGCAGAGAGGCCAAGCAGGAGGAGAGAGTAAAGGTTACTGCATTTGACAACTAAGTGATCAATGGAAATTTTGAAAAAATAGTTTCAATTAAATGTTAACATCATAAGCCAGATTCTAAAGGGTTAAGAAAGGAGAATAAGTGAGACATCTATGATAGTCAGCCTTTTCAAGGAGCTTAGCCATAAAGAGCAGAAGAAATATGGTTAGTAGGTAGGGATGAAAGGATCAAGTGAAGGTTTTTAGAGGATGAGAAGACATGGACATTTTTGTTGATTTTTTTTACAAGACGGGGCTTGGTTTATTACTTTGTTGACTGTCTAGACTTAAGAAAATGATGAAGAAAATGTTAATTGTGCAGATTAAACCTGAAAAATGTCATATATCCTTTTTTGTTTTGTTTTGGAAGCCCTGGCTTTAAAAAACAGCTTGTTACATTTTGAGTTCTGAGTTGTTTTCCTCCCTCCCTCCCTCCCAACCTCACATTAGAGAAGGTCATTTGATAAATGTTTGTGCAGACTTCCATACATTAGTTCTTTCTCCAGAGGTAGATAGTATCTTCCTTCATTGGTCCCTCAGAGTTGATTTGAATGTTTATATTACATGGAGTAGCTTAATCACTCACAGTTCCTCTGTGAACAATATTGCTGTTATTATATACACTGTTCTCTTAGGCCTACTCATTTCACTCTGCATCATTTCCTACAAGTCCTTCCATGTTTTTCTAAAACCAACTTGCTTGTTACTTCTTAAAGCACAATAGTATTCTATCATAATTACATACCACAATTTATTCAGCCATTCCCCAAATAATGGGCACGTCCACACCTTCCAGTTCTTTGCCACCACAAAGAGAGCCGCTATAAATATTTTTGAGCACCTGATCACCTTGGGAAAGAGACCTAATAGTGGTATTGCTAAATCAAAGTATATACATGGTTTTATAACTTTGGGGGCATAATTCCAAATTTCTCTCCAAAATGGTTGAATCAGTTCACAATTCTACCAACAGCGTATCAGTGTTCCAATTTTTCCACATCCCTTCTAACATTTGTCATTTTCCTCTATCATTTTAGCCAATCTAATAGGTGTGAAATAGTACCTCAAAGTTGTTTTAATTTGCATTTCACTAATCAATAATGATTGAGAATTTTTCATATAATTATATATACATATATAGATACATGTGTGTATATACACATGCTATATATTATATGTACATATATGTATACATGCTATATATAAACACACACACATAGTAGGGATGTGACCCTGGGCAAGTCATTTAAGCTGTTTGCTTTAATCCACTGAAGAATGAAATGGCAAACCTCCAATATCACTCCAATATCACATTGGTAAATGGTATAAGATATTAGTCTATACCTAGTTCCTCTCAGATTGCTTTCCAGTTTTCCCAGAAATTTTTACTAAATACTGAGTTTCTATCCCCCAAATTTAGATCTTTACATTTGTCAAACATGAAGTTACTTTAGTCCTTTACTACTATAATCATTTACTAGAATATGTATTGTATACCTATTTTATTCCATTGATCCATGATTCTATTTCTTAACCAGTATCAGATAATTTTTTTTTAAGCCTTACTTTCTGCCTTAGAATTGGTACTAAATATTGGTTCCAAGACAGAGAGTGGTAAGGGCTAGGCAACTGCAGTTAAGTGACTTGCCCTGAGTCACATAGCTAAGAAGTATTTGAATCCAGACTTGAGCCAGGACCTCGTCTTAGCCTGGTTCTCTATTCATGGAGTCACTTAATCACTTTACCAGATAGTTTTGATAAATACTTTTTTTTATGTACAGTTTAATATCTGGTACTGCTAAAAATCTCCATCCTTTGCTTTTTTTTGTCATTAATTCCTTTAATATTCTTCACCTTTTGCTCTTCCAAATGAAATTTATTATTTTTTTTCAAACCAATAAAATAATTTTGGTGGCTTAATTAGACACTGGTTAAGTCAATTAATTAAGACAAAACTGTCATTTTAATTATAATGGCTCAGCCCACCCACAATTAATATTTCTCCAATTATTTAAATCTGACTTTATTTGTATAAAAAGAATTTTCTAATTATATTAATAAAGTCCCTGGGTTTTTCTTGGCAGATATTCTCCCAGTTATTTTATATTGCCTATGGTTATTTTAAATAAAATATCTCTTACTATCTTCTTGTAGGACTTTGTCAGTGACATATAGAAACATTGATGATTTTTTTGACATTATCTCATTGTTATTATTATTTCAATTATTGTACTGAATATCTAGGATTTCCCCAGTATGCCATTATATCATCTGCAAAAAGAGATAGTTTTATTTCATCATTGCTTGTTCTGATTCTTTACATTTATTTTTCTTCTCTTATTGTTATTACTAGTATTTTAAATATGACTGAATAATAGTGATAATATTTCCTTGTTTCACTCCTGATCTTATTGGAAAAGCTTCTATTTTATTTCTGTTACAGAAAATGTTTGCTGATAAAGTAGATGCTTCTTATCATTTTAAGGAAAAATCTATTAATATCTATTTAATTTAAGATTCATTAGGAGTATATTCACTTTTTTCATCTTTGATACCAGTGATTTGGTTCTCTTCTCTTTAAAATTATATTAGCCAATTGTTTACCCATCTTTTTTTTCCCCATAAAACCAGCTACTAGTTTTATTTATTAATTAAACAGTTTTCTAAAATTCAACTTCATTAGTCTTACCCTTAGCTTTCAAGATTTCTAATTTGGTATTTAATTGGAAATTTTTATTTTGTTCTTTTTCTAGTTTTTTAAAAAATTGCATACCCAATTCATCAACCTGTTCTTTCTTGGGGGTAGCTGGGCAGCTGGGTAGCTCAGTGGATTGAGAGCCAGGCCTAGAGATGGGAGGTCCTAGGTTCAAATCTGGTCTCAGACACTTCCCAGCTGTGTGACTCTGGGCAAGTCACTTAACCCCCCATTGCCTAGCCCTTACCGCTCTTCTGCCTTGGAACCAATACACAGTATTGATTCTAAGACAGAAGGTAAAGGCTTAAAAAAAAATCTGTTCTTTATTTGATTTAAGCATTTAGAGATATAAAATTTCCTCTGAATACTGCTTTTGCTACATCCCCTAAGTTTTGGTATTTTGTCTCATTATTATTAGTTTCTTTAATAAAATTATTTATTGATTCTATGTCCTTTGGCCTACTCTTTCTTTAAGAAACACTATATATATCTATATAGACATATAGATATAAAGCATAAGATGATCAACTGTGAAAACTTGACTACTATCAGCAATGCAATGATTTGGGACAATCCTGAAAGACTTATGATGGGGAACACTGTCCACCTTCAGGGAAAGAACTGTTGAAGACAGATGTATGTGGATCAACACATGCTATCTTTCACATCAGTATATTTATGGTTTTATTTGGGGGTTTTGGTTATGTATGAGTGTGCTCTTACAACAATGACCAATACAGAAGTGTGTTTTGTATGAAAATAAAAATTTAATTCAAAAAAGACTAGGTTATTTAATTTCCAAGCAATTTTTAATCTGTTTCTAGGGTCCTTTATTAAATGTAATTTTATTGCATTATGATCTGAAAATTATGCCTTGAATATTTCTGCTTTTCTGCCTTTTGTGGGAAGGTTTTTATGCCCTAACACATGGTCAATTCTTTTAAAGTGTCATGTACCACAGAGAAATAAGACAAGGGTATGTTTATAAGTAGTGGAAAAGGAGCCAGTAGACAAAGAGAAATGGAAGAAAAGTGATATGAGTAGGGATTATCAAGGAGTTAATCTGTTGAAAGAGAGGGGATGGAATGGGATTGCTTGTGCAAGTAAAGGGATACATTTTGGTAAGAAGAAAGGCTACCTCCTTATGTGAGAAAGGAGTGAAGAAGAAGATTGTGGCAGAAGGAATCTGAGTGATAGGGGTTGAGAAAAAGAGGAGGAGGAGTTCATGGCAAGTAGTCTCAATTTTTTTTTACTGTAAAATCTCAGGCAAAGTTCTTAGCTGAGAGAGTGGGAGCCATAGGAGCTTTGAGGAGGAATGAAAAGTTTCAAAGAGCTGTTGTGGAATGGGATAGTGAGTTGATAAGAGAGGTACAGAAGAATTGCCTAGTAGCAATAAAGGCCCATCAAATTTTGATGGGGATGGAGAGAATGTGAGTGGAAAGTGATATTTTATGCCTTGAAATTATGTAATTTAAATATAGTTACCAAATAAATGTAGTTGTCTCTATTGGTGTACAATGTTAAGTTTTATTAAAATATGTAATGTTTTTAATGGATTAAACTTGATCTTTATGGTTCAAAGGGCATAACCAAGAACAATCCAAGGAAATTGCAAACAGGAATATTTTAGCCCAATACAAGAAAGAACTGTCCAACAAACTGAACCATTCTGAAGGCATGATAGTCACTCTTGGGAATAGTAGGTTTCCCATTATAAGATGCCTTCAAATGAAGGTCAGACTACTACTTGTGAGATGTTATGGAACTGAACAGTTGCTCCTTAAAAACCCTTCCAAGTTTGCCACTCTGAGAGGAAAAAAAAACTCTAAACTGCAGAAAGGTTTTCTACATGTAGGTTTTATTGCTTCATGAACTAAAAATGACTGTAAAAAGCACACCTTCCCAAAGAGAAGGAGATAATTATGAACAGTGATAGATAGCAATGTTGTAATGATGACCAGCCAGGAACAATATGGCAACTCTGATCAATACAGCAATCTGAGCCCATTCCAAAGGACCCATGATGAAAAATGCTATCCACCTGCAGAGAGAGAACTGAGGAGCTCTGAGTGCAAATGGAAGCCTTATTGTCTCACTGTTTTTATACTTTTTTGGCTTTTGGGGGTAATATATATGGAAAGACGTTTTGCATGACCCCAAACATAGAATTCATTTGATTATCTTTTTGCTTGCCTTCTGTGAACTTTAAAAACTACTCCACCCTACTTAGACTGTATTTTAGGGGAAGATAAAGTTGTAATCTCCTGATTGAAGAATGAAGGTACTTAGTTCTCACCTTATAGTAAAGCTAGAGCTTTAAGCTAAGTCTATTTCTAGATCTAAAACAAAAGGTGTTAAGTAAGTATAAAGGTTAAATTAATCACAAAATGGTCAAGTAACTCACAAAAGGTGAACTTAACAAAGAAGTGTTAAGTAACTCTAAAGATATAATCAAATCAAAGAAGGTGAGAACTGTAAAAATTGAGATTTGAACCCCAGAATTCAATCCCCAGAAGTCCTTGCTAGTTCCCAAAATGCCCTGTAATCTCACTGGAGGTCCTCACCTGGGCTGAGAGCAGTGGGGGGTATTTAAAATGACTGTACACTGGCTTACTCTCTGGGCTTTCACTTCTAGGGACACGCGGCTCTCTACCTAGCTGGCAAGATGTAGGTTGCATGTGCTTTCTTATTTTGTATTTTCTTTATTTCTTAATCTTTAATAAACCTCTAAAAATATAATGCTTTTAGTAGAGAAACTATATTTTAACTCTAACAGAACTAAAAGTATGGGCAGTCCTGGAAAAAAAAAAGCCTTTCGTGTGATTGGTAGATGTGAAAATTTAGAAGAGGAGACACAAGCATGAAAGGTCTATATATTTGAGATTTTTCGTCCCTCAAGGGCTCTCTCTCTCGTTCCCTGATTGGCGGTGGAGAGTTAGCTGAGAGCTGTGTGCTGAGCCTTTTGGCATCTTAGTGTAACTACAAGCTATTGTCCAGTTTGGTGGTGAGTTTCTGGCTGAATTTTCCTCCTTTACTTTCCAACTTTTTCCTCTCAGAAGCCTCTAATCTTCTTCAGAGACCTAGAGGCAGGAAGTTTAAAAATGCCCCCTGGCATAGGCCAGCTAGGAGAAATCCTATATCCTCTTTCCTCCTTCTCCTTAAATTCCTTCCCTCTATATTAATTAAATTACCATAAATTTCCAGACACACTTGGGAATTTTATTTGGCGATCATTTAAATCTAGATTTAAAGTCACAACCCTAAAATTATCTGACACTTCTCAGCAGGTGGGAGAGGGTTGGGAGTGACGGAGAGAATCTGGAACTTAAAATTTAAAAAGAAGAGAATGTTTAAAAGATTTTGTTTTTAAAAAGCATCTTTAATACAGCTATCCTAAGAGAGGTCAAAATGCAGAATTTTAAGATGGAGAAAAAGGCAAGTATAGATGGCAGTAAAGATTGGTAACAAGTCTCAGGATAAATGAAACAGCATAAGTTTTAAGGGAGGGTGTGTGTGTGTGTGTGTGTGTGTGTGTCAGAGAGAGAGAGAGAGACAGAGAGAGACAGAGAGAGAGACAGAGACAGAGCACTATATATAAATGAAAGAAGGAAGGGAAAATGGGAAGAGACTAAGAGTTCAAGAGAAGCAGGAAAACTCACAGGGAAAGAAAGATAGAAAGGAGTCTTGAGTACTGATGAAAGACTGGGGGAAGAGTAGAAATACAACTTTCTTTCAGATTGGATACACATAGCAAGGCCAGAAAGGAGTTACACAGAAAGGGAGTTCACATAATGAGAAGAACTAGAAATTCAAATCGCAATTCTGCTGCTTATTAGCTTGGGTACTGTAGGGGAGATACATATCACCTCTGGTCCTCGGGTTGTTTGGTTGGTTGCTGTCCTTCATACTCAGAGCAGGCCAAAATTACATCCCTGGTTGATACCTTCTGCCTCAACATAAATTGGATTTAAGTGAGGCAGAGCTGCACAAACTCTCTTCAGCATCATTAAAATTCAGTAACAAGATAAAAGTCAAGGTGATTGGTGATGGCCTGGGATACAGTGGATGGCCTTGGTTTCTTCCCAAAATGGTATATAAGTGCAAGTATTCCAAGTATGATATGAAAAAACTAGGAATAAGACTAGATGATACCTAGGACCCATTACAAAAACTAACATTGTGTCACTCTCTGTTGTTTCAAAATGAATATGAGGAAGCTCATGGGAGAGACAAACACTCTCTATGAGCCTGGGAGACTTCGAAGGATGCTTTTTTTTTAAACCTTTACCTTCTATCTTAGTAATGATTTTAAGGATGCAAAAGAGGTTAAGTGACTTGCCCAGGGTCACAGTTAGGAAGTGTCTGAGGCCAGATTTCACCCAGATGCTCCCAATTCCAGGCCCAGTACTCTGTCTACTATGCTCCAAAGCTGCCCCTTGGAGAATACTTCTTAAAAATTACTTTGAAGAACTCTTTGATCCCATGAGTTCCCCAACAAGATACTCCATCTCTTGGCTCAGGGCATTTTCTCTGGCTCCTCCCCAACCTGGAACACTCACCTCCTTAGCTCTCCTCCGGACTTCCTTTAAGTCCTAGCTCAAAGGCCATCTGTCCCAGGAAGTGTGTGCCAGCCCCTCCTAACACTAGTGCCTGCCTACTTGTCCTGTCAGTAGCTTGTCTGTTCATATTTGTCTGCAGTTTTCTTCCCCATTAGACCGTGAGCTCCTTGAGGACAGAAACCATCTTCTGCTAGAGCTTCGTGAGTGCTTGGCACACAGTGGGTGCTTAATAAATGCTAACTGACAGAACCAAGAGAACATTGTACACAGAAAGTGAAGCATTGTGGAACAGTCCAATATAAGGACTTTGTTGCTACCAAGGGACTTTGTGAGAAAGAGTGCTGTCCACATTGACAGAAAGAACTGGGGGAGGAGAAACACAGAAGAAAAACATAGGACATCAATATCTGTAATTTATAATTTGGGGTTTTGGTTTTAAAAGATTGCTTTATTGAAAAAATGAATAATATGGAAATAGGTATAAGAGATAACATTTGTATAACCTAGTGGAAGGTTTATTGGCTTTGGGAGGAGGGAAGGGATGCGGGAGAGAAAGAAAATGAATCATGGAAACATGGAAAGATATGTAAAGATAAACAAATAAACCAACAAACATTTCCAAGCTTTCAAAAAACACCTTTTTAAAATGCTCATTGATTGATTGACTGATGCCACACTACACAGGGCCTGGCCCCCCGGGGAGTGGTCAGCTCAGTTGGGCCTCTCTCACTCACCTGGACAGCAGTCCCGGGACTTTCTTCTCTTCAATGTCCACGGTGATTGTCCTCTTTCCAACCAGAAGATCACATCCGGCTTGGAGCCCTGGAGCCCTGCTCGTGGAGCGAGAAGTGAAAGAGCACTTTGGACAGTTCTCTGGGCCTCTGCTCAGAGGTCTCCATTCCAATCCCACCCAACACTTCTTAGCTAGGTGATGTCACCCAAATTGCTCCCTGGGCCTCGGCCTCCTCGCCCACAAAGTAAGGCTAAAAGGACCTAAGGGGCTTGGCCTGCAGGGCGGTGGTGAGGAGCGGCAGAGGTAATGAGCACACCATGTACCATTTTCCTACTTTAGAATTTTACAAAAATGTCTGTTGGTGGAACTATGGTGCTTTTCCACGTGAAGGAAAAGGTGGCCTGAGATGCCCCAGCAGGCTATAGAAGGGAAGGATCTATGTGGTATCATCTCTGTATATTGGCTATGAGGCCTGGCACTGACTTTCTGTCTCTGCCCTGCCACCCTTTTTTATTTTTTTAAACCCTCACCTTTCGTCTTGGAATTAACACTGTGTATTGGTTCTAAGGCAGAAGAGTGGTAAGGACTAGGCAATAGGGGTCAAGTGACTTGCCCAGGGTCACACAGCTAGGAAGCATCTGAGACCAAATTTGAACCCAGGACCTCCCATCTCTGGGCCTGGCTCTCAATCCACTGAACCGCCCAGCTGCACCCTCCTCCCCCTTTTAATGCTAATGCCTTCCCTCTCTGTTCATTATTTCCTATTTCTCCGGGATGGAACTTGTCTGTGCATATTCTCTGAATGTTGACTCTCCAACTCAGTTGTGAGCTCCTGGAGGGCAGGGCCGGTTTTTGCCTTTTTCTGTGGCCCCAGTGGTTAGCTCAGTGCTTGGCACTTGGTAGGGGCTTAATAAATGCATATTGGCTGCCCTCCCTCCGCAGCTCAAACAGTTCCTTCTCTAGGAGGACTTCCCTCACTCCCACAGCAGCTGAAGCTGAGCGTCTCCAAAGGAAAAAGGGCTCCCATGGAGCTCGAGGGAAGAAACCTTCCATCCTGTCTGCCTGTGCCAAGCCCGCTCTCCTAAGGCTTTCACAACTGCGATCTCCTTCGCTCCTTCCCACCCTGGGAACCCTCTAATTATCAGGCCCATTTGGAATGAGAGTCTGCCTTGGAGATTTGTGGGGAAATACTTTAAGCTTCTGGAGGAATGGAGAAGAAGAAGCCCGGACAGGACCATGAAGCTGCCTGTTTCTAGTCGGACAAAGCAAAAGTTCTTTACCTGGGAACAAGGAACAGAAACACCTTTTCTCTTGCTCCTAAAGGTTTCCATAGTGGGCAGCTGGGTAGCTCAGTGGATTAAGAGCCAGGCCCAGAGACGGGAGGTCCTAGGTTCAAATCTGGCCTCAGACACTTCCCACCTGGGTGACCCTGGGCAAGTCACGTGACCCCCATGGCCCAGCCCTGACCACTCTTCTGCCTTGGAGCCAATACACAGTATTGACTCCAGGATGGAAGGTGGGGTTTTAAAAAAATAAATAAAATAAAAAAGGTTTCCATAATCTATATTAGATATTATATTACACATATTTCAGATTTTAGAGAACCCTCCAGGGGCTCTAGAAACCGGACAATAAAGACGGACATGTGTGAGCACACACAACCCTCCCCATCTGAATCCCTGGAGTGGAGGTGCATAGAGAAGGGGGTAGGATTCTGAGTCATAAAGTTGTCCTTACCCAGGGAGATGAGGTTCCTATAGTTGTCCAGCATCACTTCCTTGTACAAGTCCCTCTGAGCAGGGCCCAGTTGCCCCCACTCTTCCCTGGTGAAGTCCACAGCCACATCCTTGAAAGTTAGTGTTTCCTGAAACATACAACATATTCCTGTTCAACCAAAAAGGATCTCTTATCAAGACATCCTTGGGGAAAACAGAAAGTCTGGTTTAGAAGGAATGGTTCTGGGGCAACTTGGTGGCCCAGTGGACAGAACACCAGGCCTGGAGTCAGGAGGACCTGGGTTCAAATCTGACCTCAGATACTTCCTACTGTGTGATCCTGGGCAAGCCCCTAACCTTGATTGCCTCACCTTTACTGTTCTGTCTAAGAACTGTGATAGAAGGCGTAAGGGTTTTATTTTATTTTTTAAAAAGGAATAGTTCTCACAACAGTCAGGGCTCTCACCATTCCCAATCCAACACCTCCAAAATGCCTATGAGATGCCCAGATTTGTACTGGATGACACTGATCTCAAAGGTGATTTTCTTTCATCATTCAATGTCAACAGTACATTCTGGTTCCCTAGTCATGTACTCTGCTTTGTGTCCTGATCCTCCCCTCATAAAGTCATTCTGCTCCATTCAATCCAGGCAGACATGCTCTACAGGAGAGAGGCTTACAGGTAGCAAGTGTGACATAGAGAAACCCACCCTCCCAGCAAATGTCTGAAAATGACACGAGAAAGATCCACAATACAGAAAAGTGAAAATAAATGGAAGGTCCTTCATCCAGGCCCAAACTGCACAGCGGGCCACGAGCAGGCAGAAGCAGGCAGAGTCCTCATGCAGGCAGGGCAGGGAACGTGCCAGTCAGGAGAGCTGAGAGGATGAGTTGCTCCAGGGAAGCCAGGGCCAGCATAAGCACTCAGCCCAGAAGCCAGCGAAGACAGGAAGAGGGTGAAGGCCTGACAGCCAAGACAGATAGGGAATGGCTAATGTAATGAAGACAGAATGTGTGGAACTATTTCTACTTGCTTGTGAATGATATACTCTGGCTTGACTAGAGAGAGGCTAGGGGGACCCTGGGAGTGCCTAGTTATAATGGAGATAGAAATATTTCTTCAGATAGAGATGCTGCTGCCTAACGATCACTATTGATGGCTCATAGATCAAGATATTTCCTTCCTTCCTCCTCCCTTCACCTCCCTTAACGACCCTCTTCTTGAAGCCTTTTGGCTTCGCCTCTGCCCCCTGAGTGGACTGTGCGATTTATGAGGAAAGACTCCTTTCTTTTCCTTTCTCAAGTAAAGGGGGTTTATTGGGAACAACAGGATGGGGATTGTGGAAGAGAAATGCCGAGAGAGAGGATTTGCAGGAGAACTTCGGGCTTGCAGACCAAGCAGGGGACCTGATGTACAAAATCAAGGTGAAGACTCCGAATGGAATGTTCCCAGGAGGAGGCAGTTGAAGCTGGCCAGGGGAGAGGATCGGATTCTCTCTCTCTGGGGGTGACTGACCAAGGGAGGCAAGCTGGCAGAAGGGGGAAGAAGCTGAACTGATCCTGTGCGCTTCTGTCCCAGGCTGAAGGACCCTTGAGGAGGGCTTCAGGAGTTAAGGCTGAAAGGAAATGGACTTTTGTTGGTGGCTTTGTGAAGAAGAAAGAAGATTTTAACTGTTGTCCTCCATCTCTCTGACTGTCCCTCTGTCACAGCCGACTTCCCAAACCCTCATAATCCTCAATTTAGATTAGGGAAACCCTCATCCCTCTCACCTCCGTTTCCTTGTCCTGTTTTCCCAATAAACCCCTTACCTGAGAAAAGAAAGGAAGAAGTTTTTCCTCATAAATATCATAGTCCACTCAGTGGGGAGGGTCCCCAGCTTTGTTTTGCAAGCATGAAGTTCTCTCTTTCTTCATGCCTCTTCCACATTATATAGTAACAAGGGATATGTGTCTGGTAGTTACCTAACAGGTTCTAAGAGCTGTGCTAAATGCTAGGGAAGCAAATGGAAAAAGGGAGACAATCTCTGCTCTCAAGGAGCTCACACTCTGATTGGGAGAGAACCAGTAAAAGAAAGTTTCATTACAGGGTGGATGGCAAGGCCTGGAAGTCCTAAAGATCCATCAGCAGGACAGACAACAAAGCCCAGGGGTCCTTAGATCCAATATATAAATTGTTGAAGGATATGAACAGGAAACTCTCAAGGGAAAAAATCCAAGTGATCGATAATCATATGTTTTAAATGCTCCAATTCAATAATAATGGAAGTAAAAATCAAAATAACTCCAAGTTCTACTTTCTACCTCTCAGATTGGCAAAGATAACAAAAGCTGAAAAAACAAAAACACTTGCTGAGGGGCTATGTATAGACAAACACACTAATGCCCTATTGGTACAGCTGTGATTTGGTCAAGCCATTTGGAAAGGCAATATGGAACAATATCCTAGAAATCACTAAACTGACATGGCAATATCTTCTCTGATGGTGGCATGGGCATTGTACCCCCAGAAACTCAGGCAAACTCTTATCAGGGAAATATTTTTGCTCCCTTAGGCCCTCCTGACTCCCATCCCTTTGCTCCCTTAGGCCCTCCTGACTCCCATCCCTTTGCTCCCTTAGGCCCTCCTGACTCCAATCCCAAAACACCTAACCTTGAAGATTACCTTCCTTTGACTGCTCCATTGAATTGAGACGACAAAGAGACACACCCTATTCATTTATCCTCCAAATCACAAGAACCACCCCCATACCCCCCTCCCCAACCCCTTGCCCCAGAGTCACATCCTCACTGCTATAAAAGAATATAAAAACCCCAGAATTGAGGCATTCTGGGAGCAACCCTCCAGGTTGTTCCACTCATTCTGTTTTGCTGTCCTCCTGTGGAGCAGCTCTTCCACCCATGCAATTCCACTTAGGAGACAGGCTTCCATCTATGCTGCCTCCTGGTCAGATTCAACATTGCTTTCCAAATTAATAAATTTCTCTTTGTATTTTTAAGCCAAGTTTCGGAGTCTTGCATTCTTGCAAAAGGTATCCTTCCTGAGCCCCAGGGGGTCACCTCTACATCCCACAACATTGGGATTGGGTAGAGGCAAGAACTTTCCAGCACTCTTCCCCTTATTGCCTTTCCTACTTGCCAACATTTTCTCTCCCTTCACATTGGACTGCCAGAACCCACTTGGGTTACTTTGAGGTTCATATGACTTAGATCAAATGTTGCTGTCGTTTAATTGTTTTCAGTGGTGTCTAACTCTTCATGACTGCATTTGAGGTTTTCTTGACAAAGATACTGGAGGGGTTTGTCACCCAAATGGGTTAAATTGGAATCACCAATTCCACTCCCTCTAGGGAGAGGGAAGTGTGAGAAAGTAATTCATCTACCTTAATTTTCATTTAAATCAATCAGGGACTTGGAATTCCCCTTCCTTTTAACTTAATCAATCAGGGAACTAGAGGTTCTTGAGATGTGCAAGGATACACCAGCCCAGAGTGAAAGGAAGTTAACACCCTCAGACACAGGAAATTAATCCCACAGGTACTGCCCCCCCCCCCAATGGTGCCAAGCAAATTAAGGAACTATGATTGGTTCCTGAGATATGATGTGGGTGAGCTAGTGGGTGGAGAAAAGGGCTTATAAAGGGGTGAGCAGAGGTCTGAAGAGACTGGAACTTTGGGGGAGATGAACTTCATTCCATCAGAATGCAATTAGGTTATTTGGCTAAACTGCTCCCTACATTTCCCGCTCTTTACTTTCTCTACTTTGATTAAACTAAATTGTTAAAGCTACTAATAGACTCATCATTTAATTTAACTTTAATTATCGCAATTTGATGACCCTTTCTAACTACTAAAGATCACTGGGTCTTTCCAGCAGCCCTGTCTCTTGTGTCCTCCAGAATACTGGCATTGTCACCAACCTAATGACAACCTAAGGAACCCTGGGCCTTGCTATTTGCCTAGGACTGCTAAGCCTTCCCAAATACTCTGCAATGAAACTTTCGTTTTTTCTTGATGTCTCCCCTAATCAGAAGGAAAGCTCCTTGAGAGCAGAAACTGTTTCCCTTTTTCTATTTGCATCTCATAATACAATGCTTGGGATGTAGTAAATATTTAATATATGCATTTTTTAAACTCTTATTTTCTATCTTAGAGTTGATGTTAAGTATCAGTTCCAAAGCTGAAGAATGGCAAGGGTTAGGCAATGGGGGTTAAGTGACTTGCCCAGTGTTACACACCTAAAAAGGACCTGAGGTTGGATTTGAATCCAGGACGTCTTGTCTCCAGGCCTGGCTCTCTATCCATTGAGTTTACCTAGATGCCTCAATAAATGAGTTTTTATTCATTCATTCCTTACCAGACACACAACTCAAAGAGTTCAAAGAAAGATCAGAAGGACCTAAATGCACAAAAATATTTACAGCCACACTTTCTGTTTTAGCAAGAAGGAGGCAAAGTGCCCATCAAAGGTACAGTACAGGAGTTGCAAATGGAGACATAAATTTTCTGACATTATCAACATGTGGATTTGTTTTGTTTGACTATAATTGTTGCAATTATTTTTTAATTGGAGATTGTGGGGACAGCTGGGTGTCTCAGTGGATTGAGAGCAAGACCTAGAGACAGGAGGTCCTGTGTTCAAATCTGGCCTCAGACACTTCCCAGCTGTGTGACCCTGGGCAAGTCACTTGACCCCCATGGCCCAGCCTTGACCACTCTTCTGCCTTGGAGCCAATACACAGTATTGACTCCAAGACAGAAGGTAAGAAAAAAGAAGACTGAAAAGGTAGAAGATATAAAGGGCTCTGAAAGCCCAATAGGAACTACTATATATATTTTTGTACATATGATTCCTTTTTCTTTGATCTCTTCAGTACTGAGTATACAGTTGAGGAACGTGAACCCCTGAGCAAATGGATCAGCAAGGGCCAGGAAAAAGGACATTCAGTATTCCTTAAGGTCTCAGTCTTTGGACTGGAGAGGTGGGGCAGGTTTGTCCAAACTCCAAGAAACTAAGTATTATTTTAACATCAACAACAAGAATATAACTCACCTGGCACCTAGATGTTAGGATCACAGGAGCCATTTTATCTTAGGTAAGTGCACCGTCTTCAAAAGGCAGAGCTGGGAGAGAGAAAACATACGAGGGCCAGCATTTCTTTGATACCAGACAAAATTAGAAATCACTACAACTCTATGAAGGGAGCTGAGACTAGAAGAAAAAGAAGGGTCACTCCTTGGCCTTCCACTCCCAGAATGAAGAGAAAGGGCCACCAGAGAGGTTGAAGTTTACATTTCAATAACTGGAAGGTAGACCCATAAGCAACATTTCCTTCTATCTTCCAAACATATGACTAGGAATCTGCACTCTTCTAGAAGAGATTTAAGCAATCATTTCATCCTCCAAGCCAAAGGCGAGTGACATTTCTTGTCTCCACAAGCCTCTCCCACTGTTTCACACCCTCCTTTCAAGGATCAAACTCAGGACCTTCAGTTTGTGAGACTGACTCGCTGACTACTGGGCTAAAGTCCCTAGACTTGGGCTTGGCCCCACCTGATGGCGATTGCCATTTACCTCTGAGTCCATGATTCAGTCTGAAACTGCTAGCCTGAGATTCCCTTCTGGGTGGATTCTCACAGGAACAGAGAACAAGTACAATCTCTGGGGTCTTCAGCTTACAAGCTAGTCCTAAAACTTGGGGTTCATCAGATCTTACTAGGCTACAAGTTTGAGTTTCTAGATTCCATGTGGACAGCAATAAAAGGCAGGGCCAAGATTCCCAAATTTGGAGTTCTTATCAATGCACCAGGCAGCACACGGGAAGTTCCTGTCCCCTGATGTCTGGGAAGGACAAAAGTGAATCAAAGTTACAGAACAATGGTCACAGACCAGCCTAGAAGCATAGACACAAGGCTTGGAGATGACTGAAGACACACTTTCTCAAGTGGAAGGTGTAGCCAGTCTCTTTCCACCTGAAAAGCTGGAGCCAGGTACTTCTGGAATCCCTGCAGAGTCTCCTGGAAACCAAGTAGGAGAAAAGAGGGCAGGAAGAGAGCCTGGGCCAGGAGTGGTACAAGAAAAATGGGGAGAAAACAAAAGGGATAACTAAAGATGCACTGGAGGGGAAGCAGAAAGAGGGCATGAGGGAGGAGGAAGAGGAAGGAGAAGGGAAAAGAAGAGAAAGGTGTGGAAAAGGCATGAAGAAAGAGAGGATTTACAAGACAAGACAAGCATGTAAACCAAGGTAAAGGACCTGATCTGTCAATTAAGGGGAAGATTCCAAACGGAATGTTCCCAGGAGAGGCAGTTGGGAGCCTGTCGAGAAGAGAGGAACTGAGACTTTGGCTCTGGGTTTACTGACCAAGGGAGAAACCTCTTCTCTGGGGTTCTTGACCAAGAGAGACTGGCTTTTCCTGACCTAGGCAGAGAGAGAGACCTTTGTGGTTTTTGACAGAGTCTGGACTTGAATTACTCAAGCAGAGATTATCTGACTGAAGAAGGAAGATTTAACAGTTGTCCTCCATCTCTCTGGCTATCTCTGAGTCATAGTTGTGACTAGACTGACATTTCCCAAACCTTCCTAATTCTCCTTAGAGATTAGGGACACCCTCATCCCTCTCACCTCAATTTCCATCCTGTCCTATCTTTCCCAATAAACCTTCTTACCTGAGAAAGAGAACAACAGTGTCTTCTCTAAACCTCTCAGTTCACCTTTGAGTTATATAAAAAAGTGACTGACCAACAGGGGAGAGGGGAAGGGAGGCAGGAGGGAGAGGGTGGAAAAGGGAGGAAGTGAGGGAGGAAGGGTGGTAGGAAATATCTTGATTAGCCATTAGTGATCAATAGGCAAAATCAGAATACCCCAGAGCACCCCACAAGCAGCATCTCTCTATCTATCTCTCAGAAGTACTTCTATCTCCATAACAAATAGACATCCTGAAGATTCCCCCTAGTAGTAGTATCTCCATTATAACTAGGTACCCTGAGGTTTCCCCTAGTAGCTCTCTAGTCACAAGCCAGAGTATCCATTATCACAACCAGAAATATTCTCCTCAGATTATCTTTTTATTACAAAGGGAAGAGAGGACAGGAAGAAAAGAAAGAGAGGAGGAGATTAGAAGTGGAAGAGCAAGAAATTGATGAGAGCAGCTAGTTAATAAAGATTTATTAATTATATTACATATTATTATGCTAAGTACTGAGGCAAGACAGTTCCTCCCCTAAAGGGGCTCAGTCTAAAGGGAGAGACAAAATGTAAAGAATGACCTATAAACAAGTTTTATATAGAATATATAGTAAATAACCAACTGAAGGAAGGCATTAGAATTAAAAGAGATAGTGGCTTGGAAGCTAGGAGATAAAGAGGAGGAAAGGAAACATTCTACCTAGGGAGCCACTTAAAATGCCTTTCTCTGGGGGCAGCTGGGTGGCTCAGTGGATGGAGAGCCAGGCCCAGAGATGGGAGATGCTAGGTTCAAATATGACCTCAGACACTTCCCAGCTGTGTGACCCTGGGCAAGTCACTTGACCCCCATTGCCTAGCCCTTACCACTCTTCTGCCTTGGAACCAATACACAGGATTGACTCCAAGATGGAAGGTAAGGGTTTAAAAAAAATGCCTTTCTCTGTGGGAGTGTCTAGTTGATACCACAGAATCAAAGAGAACTTGGTGGCATAGAAGGTATAAGAGAACTGGACCACTGTCGGGGGTTGGTAGGTTATGAGCCTTTGAATCCCAGAGGATTTTATATTTGAAACTGGAGGTGACAGGAAGCCCCTGGAGGGGGGTGTATATACAGGCCAGGTGTGAGGAGGTTAGGGTCCCAACAACGTGGTCACAAGGTCAAAGGGCAGAAGGGGGCATTTAGAAGAGATGTGGCAGAGCTGAAATTGGCCGTGGACGAGTAAGAGTCAAAGATAACAGCTGGGCTTTGAGTCTGGGAAAACTGTGCTGCCCTAGACAGCTACAGAGAAGTCTGGAAGGTGAAGGGTTTAGGGGGAAAGATGCTGAATTTAAGATGTCTAGGGGACATCCACATGGAGAGGGGACACTGGAGGTCAGGGCAGGACTGTCGTGAACGGAGAATCGTCAGCAAAGATGGATGGATGGACGGTCACTAAATCCGCGGAAGCTGAGGATGTCACCGGTGTGTACGGAGGGAGCAGAGAGGGGGTACCAAGTCTGAGCTCAGGGGAAACACCCGGGGTCGCAGAGCGTGACCTGGAGGGGGCAGGAGGAGCGGTCACATAAGGAGAACAGAGAGAGAGGTGAAGAGGCGAAGAAAAATTTCTGGGCCCCTGGATCTGTCAACCACGACCTCCGGCGGTGGCGAGGAACGATAACATCAGAGGCAGAGCGAAGAGGAAAAAAGTCCCCGAGGTGGAGGAGGAGGAGGAGGAGGCGGGGACGTACGGGCGGGAGGAGCGGAGGGACGCCGAAGGGGTGGGGCCCCCACAAATCGCGCCCCGCCCCTCGGGCTCCGTAGGGGGCGGGGGCTGGACGCCGGGGGACGGCCCCGACACTCACCTGCCAGTCGCCCTCGGGCCACGAGCCTAAGGGAGAAAGACAGCCAGGAGGCGGAAGTTCTTCTGAAGGCGCTTCCGGTCCTAGGCTACAGCTCAAGCATTTCCGACTGGTCCCTCCGGAATTTCCTACGGCAACTTCGGGGCTCAAAACAGAACAAAGACCATTTCCCGATGGTCTTCTGGGAAAGGTAGTTCAGAGGCCAGGAGCGCTTTCTGTTCATACCTATATTTTCTAGCTGGGCGGAGAGGATTAAGGCAGAACCCGGGAAAGAAGGAACTCATAGAGGAGTTACCGTGGGGTGACTGCGCTCAAGAGGGCTTAAAGGTTTCCCCTGATATTAGGGCCCCCACAAGTCATTTTACATCTGTCTGTATATTCCCTATCTTATCTAATGTCACATTGGACCCTTACTGACTGCGATCCTGGCAAGTCATTTCACTTCTCTCTGCCTCAGTTTCTTCATCTGTAAAATGGAGATCAAAGGAATTTTGTGAGGATCAAATGAGATAACATGTAAAAGCAGTCTACAAGCCTTAAAGCACTAGAGAGGTGCTAGCCATTATGTGAATAAGAGGCCGATAAAAGCCCTAGAGCTTGGGTTCAAATTTCACCCTAGTGGACTTTCAGCATCTCCTCCTCTGGAAAATGCGGGGGTGGGGGGAGAATGAATCCCCTGGCCGCTAAGGTCCGACCCTCTCTGATTCTAATACCATGTTGTTTCCTCTCCGTAAAACAAGTCCCTGGAGGACACGACTTCACTTTGCCTTTGTGCCCCTAGCACCCAGGACGGTGCCCACAGTAGGAACTTAAATTCTTGTTGACAAGAATTCTGGTGTACACGCTGTGCCAGCCATTGGCGAATCGTGGAACTGGGCACGTGCTTATGCCCTTCAGATGAGGGCTAAAGGCACAAATTAAGCCTCCGGTGTTTCTGTTAGGGCTTAACTCTCCAGCACATTCCCAATATGTCGCTGCCTCCAGCCAGTTGCCTCACTCATTGCCACTTGCCTGGACCACGGCAGGAGCTGGTGGCAGGTCTGCCCCATTCCAGTCCATCCTCCCATTCCGCCTTCAAATTATCTCATTTTATCCTCAGTTTGTTACCTAGAAGGGAGGCACTATTCTTATCCCCATTTTACAGATGAGGAAACTGAAGCAACCACCGCCACGCCACCTAGCTGATGGATTCAGGATACTGTCTGGGGCATCCTTTTTTTTAAAATAGGTTTTGGCCAGTTTTATTAAAGTGTTGTTGTTGTTTTATACAATGACCACTAATGTGCATAGTCTCTTGTCATGCTATCCTCAAATCAGTCTTGTTGCTACTGTAGTGACCTACACCAGTTTGGGTCAAGAAAGTGTAATACTGGTTATCCCATTTTCTTAAAACTGACAGTTGTTGGCCAAGATGATCAACTTGCCTTTGCCTCATCTGAGGGCATCTTTGTAACCCTGAACATATTTGCTATTTTTTATCAGCGCAGTCCTTGAGTTGTTGGACTCCAGCAATGTTTTTCATCTTCTTTACTGCCATCATTTTCTTGCCTTCAGTTCAAGAGGACCCTACACCCAAAGTCCACTGCTAGCTTTAGGATCATTCCTCTGAAGCTTAAGTTTATTTGTTGCCTGGCAGCAAAGAGGTGAGGCATGTTTTTAGATATGGCCAAACTGGGAATTTGTTTGTGGGGATGGTGCATATTGTTCCAAGAGGGTGTTGTTTATTTCTTGTGGGAGGGAAAGGGAAACATATAATAGGGTTAACAAAAAAAAAAGAGCATCAATGAAGCATTTTTTAAAATGTACAGAAGAGAAGGGAGACCAAAAGGAAAGCTTTGAAGGTACATGCTGAATTGATTATTACCTAAAAGGAGAAGCACAATATATATAACAGAGATTCGATTTCACATACAATCCTCTTTTTCTGAACTTCTTTTTATATGAGGAAATGCTCATTTTGTTTTGTTATAATTTAAAAGTACTAATAAAATTAAATCAACTCTAAATTCCTACTTCAAACCCATAAGTTTATGTAATTATTTTTCATATACTGTATTAATTCCTATATATTAGATTTGTGGAGAAGAGAGAAATTATAAGAAAATGTATGCAAAGGACAGAAGCTGGAGATGGGTCAGCTGTCAATCAATGGAAAATTCCATTTGGAATGTTACTGGGAAAAGCAGTTTTGGAGCCAAGCCAATGGTGACTGTTTTGAGGGCTTTGGGGCTGATGGCAGTGACCTTGAGGGAAGAAGCGGGGTTTATCTCTAGGACTTGTGATAATCAAGTTGGAGGTGACCCGGTTGATTTGAAGGCAGACGAAGAAGGACAATAGTCCATATATCTCTCTCTGACCAGCTCTGTTTCATGCTAGTGACTGAATTGCCATTTCTCTCAATATCCTTCAACCTAAGACTCACTGTCAACAATAGGGAAACCTCCAACCCTCTTTTCTTCATCCTCTGTCTTTTCTGTTTTCCTCAATAAACCCTTACTTGAGATAAAGAAAAGAATTTTTCCTCTGAAACTTCACAGCTCACCCTGAGTGACTTAGAAGGAGGCTGAAGAAGAAAAGGGGAGGGGAAGCAGAGGGGAGGAAGGGAGATATAGTAAGCAAAGGAAGATAACCACCTGATCCATTAGTTATCTAGTATCCATCAAAATATACCCTCCAATATCATCTATTACAGAGTAGGGAGAATTACTGTGTATCTGGGATCTGGGACAGAGATACCATGCAGTCTGCTGCTTTTTGCATCTCCTTTGTCCTTGGGAATTGTAACCGCGAAAATGTGGGTTTCAAGACTGTGAATTGCCCAAACTATAAAGATAATTTTTAGCATCTTGATTTTATATCAAAAATAAGTGGTTGCCATGGGAAAAATTCCCAAATATGAAATACCCAAGTCAGCTGGGTTTTATGGAGATTTTAATTAATATAAATGAAGGAATTAAGGAAAGGGGAAAGAGACAGAGTAAGAGGAAATAGTAGGAAAAGGCTAGGGTTTAGGCCAATGGCCTAGGCCTTTCTCTTTAAGAGAGACACTAAGTCAGTCTTTAATCATTCACCACAAGATCTTTTCAAGCAAAACTCTAGTGTTCAGAGACCCAGCAGCCTCCTCTGACTCCTGACCTCCAATTCAGCTTCCAAAGCTGAATTAAATCTAACTACCTTGAACTGGTTCAGACAGCTCCTTTTAAAGAGAAATTTCTCTTATGTCACCTCCCCTAAATGTTCACATCTACCAATCACAGTAGATGCTTTTCCTAGGACAGCCCATTCTTAGATTTTAGTTCTCACCTTCTCTGGGTAGATTATGTCTTCTAAGTACTTCACACCTCTTTGCTAAGCTTGCCCCTTGCAAGTTGCCTGACCTTTTAGTGATTAATTTGACCTTCATAGGTACTTAGCACCCTTTTGTATTAGATCTAAAAATAGACCCAGCTTAAGGTTTTGGCCTCACTATAACTATGAGTTAAGTACCTTCATTGTTCACTAAGGAGTTTTACAACTTTATCTTCCCCTAAAGTATGCCTAAGTATGGGTGGGGTAATCTTAAAGTTCCTAATACATTCCTGATCAAGTACTTCCATTGTTTAAATGGGGAATAACTTAACCATAACCTTAAGATAATGTTTCAAGGTAGAGTCTGAGAAAATTTAAGATTCACAGAATTTGTTTAATAAATGGAGAAGACAAGGGTTCTTTTATAAATAGTGATCCAGCCTCCTGTGGGGATGAGAAGAGGTAGATAGGTTGATGGACCACCGCTTAATTAGATATCAACAATTAAAGATGTCTTGGGATATTTGAGAGAGGGAAGGAATAATGAACTCTGAAAAATCCATGTTTAATAAATAACTTAATGCTGGTCATTCCTGGTCACTACAGAGCCATAGAGACCTATATTGCTTAATCGGTTATGATTTTGGCATAACCTAATGTAAAAAATCAGCTTCTCATAATTTTAATTGTAACAATTGACAAAGATGACAAAAACAGAAAATGACAAATGTTGGAGAAGTAGATCTGTAAAGTTGTTCAATTAATTTGGAAAGCAATTTGGATATGTATGCAAAAAGTAATTAACATTATATAATATCTAATTATACATATCCTTTGACCAAGTAACACCTCTACTTGGCATATAGCTCATAGAAAGAGGAAAAGATTCTTTCATGTCCAGAAATATTTGTAGTAGCACTATTTGTTGTAGGAGAAAACAGGAAACAAAATGGTATCCTTCAACTGAGGGGATAAACAAATTATGACATATAAACATAACAAAATATGATTGAAATGTAAGAAATTAGGAAGATGTCAGAGAAGGTTTGAGATCTTGGAAGGAAAATGAACTTGGAAGACCTGCAGGAGTCTACAGCAGTGGGGGATGGCCAAAAAGGAACATAGAACTTTGGAGAGAGGGGGGGGAGAGGGCTGATAGAGGCAGTTGGAAATGGACTGCTTTCTGGGATTACCTCACCAGAGAGATTGGCTCTAGTTAATTCTCTGATCCAGTGATCACTTTCCCTGTGATTCCTGACCCCAAATCCTCACAAGAAGACAAGCCAATTGGACAGGACTTTGAAACCCCAAGGGTCAGATCTTCTCTTACAAAAGAGATACAAACTGTAAAGATTAAAATTTAGGGGAGACTGAGGCAGGTAGAAATTAGTTTCTCCCTGCAAGGAGTATTATAATTTTTTAGAGGTTTATTAAAGATTAAGGATTAAAGAAAATACAGTATAAGAAACACATGGTGCCTAGGCCACAGAGGCCTAGACAAGACCTCACCTACGTTATGGAAAGAGCCGCGTCTGCTCCAAAACGGAAGTCCAAAAGGACCCCAAAAGCCTTTGCAATCAGGTTAAATCCCTTCTCGATCTCGGCCCAGGTGAGATTACAAGGCATTCTGGGGAAGTGGAGCAAAGGCTTGTGGGGATTGAAGTCCTGGATTCCAATCCATTTTTACAATTCAGAAAAATTGTATGAACTGATGTAGAGTGAAGTAAGCAAACCCAAAACGACTTATACAATAATTACAATATTGTATTGATTTTGTTTTTATTTGTTGTTATTCAGTCAGTTCAGTTGTTATCAACTCTCCATGATCCCATTTGGAGTTTTCTTGGCAAAGATATTGGAGTGATTTACCATTTCCTTCTCCAGCTCATTTCACAGATGAGGAAACTGAGGCCAACAGGCTTAAATGACTTGCCCAGAGTCACAGCTGGTATCTGAGGCCAGATTTGAACTTGCAAAGATGAGTCTTATCTACTTAAGGCTGAAGAAGGAAAGGAAAAAAACCTTGAAAGTTTAACTAGTCTGATCAATACATTGACCAACCATGACTCCAGAAGTCCCATGATGAAGCATTCCTCATACTGCTTTCCCCCCTTACTCCACCCAGGGGAGGGAGGAAGCACTCCCATTGGACTGCTGGGTAAAGGGGGACAGGTGATGTAGTTAGGCTTGGGGAGAGGCAAAGGGTACAAGCACTCTGATCCCTCTAAGTTATGTGAGCTATGATCCCCTCAAACCTAGCTCCTCTCCAAAGTGGAAATTGAGGGGACCTTGACAGAGAAATGTTGAACTATAGGTGCAAAGACATATTCTGAGACACAACCATTACACTACAAATTTGCTTTGTTTGGCTGTAGTACTTTAATCATAAGGAAGGGCATATATTTGGAGGGAGGGACTGGAGGAGAGTGATATATAGTAGTTAAAAAAATAGAAGAGAGGGGGAAGCTGGGTAGCTCAGTGGATTGAGAGTCAAGCCTAGAGACGGGAGATCCTAGGTTCAAATCTGGCCTCAGACACTTCCCAGCTATGTGACACTAGGGAAATCACTTGACCCCCATTGCCTAGCCCTTACCACTCTCTTCTGCCTTGGAACCAATACACAGGATTGACTCCAAGACAGAAGGTAAGGGTTTAAAAAAAATAGAAGAGAGGAAGGAATAGAACATCAATAAAACATTTAAAAGACTTACAAAGGAAATCAGGAGGTTAAAAAGAGGATCAGCAGGCAGAGCAATATTAGTAGTATGGGTTAAATTTAATGTACATATAAAGGAATAAGCTATATGTAGTAGATTTTCATTTGATGTACAAATGAACCAACTTTCTGGATTTGTGAATGAAAATATTCATATATTTGTTGGCAATTTTCTTGTTCATTACAAAAAAAAATTAGATTTCAGCATTGGGATCAGTGCATTGACTAGCACCAAAAGATTGATGGTGAAGAATCTCTCCTACTTCATGGTGAGTTTATGGTTCGATAAATTCAGAATGAAACAGTCTCAGATATGATTGATACAATACACATTTCCATTCCTTGATTATATCATAAGGGGAGGTTATTTTGTTTCAGAGAAGATTGGTAGTGATAGCAATACCAAAATAACCCAATGGATATCAACAAAACATTTAAAATTGCACAAAAGAGAGTACAAATTTGTTCAGAAGGATCCCCAAACAAATAGACAATGTTAGTACTAACATGTTAAAATTTATATATTTTTTAGAGTTCCATGTAATAGACTGACAACCTTATATACCATTCTCTTTTTTGGTTTTGCTTATGCTTTTATGAATTTCTGGGTTTGCAAAATTTTTAAAAAATATATCTTTTATGTGTCTTCTGTCACAGTATGAGGAACATGAACTAGTATTAACCATATCAGGCTAGTTACTACATCAGAGAGGGGGAGGGGGAGAGAGAGAAAGAATCTAATCACAAAATGTCAGAAATCAATTGTCAAAAATTGTTTCTACCTATAATTGAAAAAAATTTTAAGTTAAAAAATGTATCTTTGTTGTTTATGGGTTCCCCTTACCATTGTTTCATGCTGTGGGGTAGTCCAGCCTCTCACAAGAGATGGGGTCTTGGAGGTGGGACAGTGTCAGAGGAATGATGGATGGGACACAGCTTTCTATTCAACCTGCAACACAGGTTTCACAGGATAAACTGCTCCGTCTTGGCTGAAGCTTGGCTTCATTTTATATGCTCATGATCACACATCTACTTGACACACAGTTTCATTCTCAACATACATGTTTCCATGGAACCTAACAACAGAGACAAAGCCTAAAAAGATAGTCAACAAAACATTGTTGCTAAGTGAAGGGTCAGAGAGTAGAATCAACATGGCACAGATTTGCCAGGAGCTTTTATGCCTAGAAAAGAGGGTCCTATCTAAGTGAGTATATAAGAATCAGGTTTAATTTTGTAATTGGGATCTCTTTGTAATAATCTGGGGGGACAGAGTGGGAGATCTGTATTAACCCTGCAAGCATGTTGCTCTCATCTATTTTTCCTGGAGCTAATTAAGAATAATAATCATAACAACTCCAATTATAAGGGGATGTTAATAGGGAAAGTCAGTTGGGGGGGGGTTTCAGTGGGTGTTTCCATCCTTCCTTAGGGCTGCTTTGAAATCTCTGGTTTCTATGTGTGACCTTGTCAAACAGTGTGGTCTTCAATGACTCCTGGAATCTCCCCCTTTTCTGTTTTTTAGTTGGAGTGACTTTAATTCAATTTGGACTTGATGTAGGGTAGAGCCTAGGGATGTAATGACAGAGATGAGTGCAGTAATACCCAAAATAGGGGATGCAATGAAACACTTAGAGCAACTTAAACTATTGGGGATAATTTTGTAGGGCATAAATGTCTAGATCATACCAGTCAGTGTCATATTAACAGGAAGCATAATAAAAGATGGTTGTTCAACAACAAATACAGTGGTAGCAGAGATGGAGGGGTTAAGACAATTTGTTAAAATACATCCTAAACAAAAAATTCTAAAAGTCATGGGGGATAACATACACATCTATAGGACCACCACGAAAGTCAGAGTCATCTTATTATAGAGATCTAGGACTGGATACATTCACTGAATTTGTGATCTTGCAAACCTATTCTTAGTCAGCATGCTTTGTTACAAGCTGGAATCGGCTCTTTAAACAATTGCTGTGCAGTCATTTCAATCATGTTTGACTCTTCAGGATTCCATTTAAAGTTTTCTTCATATAGACACTGGAGTGGTTTGGCCATTTCCCTCTCTAGTCCATTTTACAGATGAGGACACTGAGGCAAATAGGATGATATGACTTATCTAGCGTCACACAACCCAATAAGTGTCTGAGGCCAGATTTGAACTCAAGAAAATGAATCTTCCTGATATCAGGCCTAGTATCTATCCACTTTAACATCTAACTGCCCCCTCAGGTTTACCTAAGAATGTTTATCTCATACCTAACCACCCTGTTACTGTTAACATGAGGGCAGGAATTGTGTCTTGGCTAAAATTTGTATCTTCTTCACTGCCTAACCATATTCTGCAATTCATAAGCACCTAATCCAATGATTGACAACCTTTGAGAGATGGGAGTACCAGGCCCCGCCCCCCCCAGACCAAGTGCCAAGTTCAAGTCCCTCCCCAGAGACCACATTCTGTACCTCTCCCCCCACTGATTGCTGAGCTCACACTGCTTCCCCCCTTACTCCACCCAAGGGATGGAGGAAGCACTCCCATTGGACTGTTGGGTAGGGAGGGCTAGTGAAGTAGTCAGGCTTGAGAGGCAAAGGGTACAAGAACTCTGCTCCCTTCTAGTTATGTGAGCTATGATCCTCTCAAACCAAGCTCCATTTCAAAGTGGAAATTGAGGGGACCTTGAAAATTTCAAAGTACGTCCTCTATTGCCACTATTCAAGGAACCAGAAACCATGTCAAATTCAATGCTTTATTGAGAAAGAGAAAAATAGGTGGCCAGAAAAAAAAACAAAAGAGCCCCAGCTTACAGGAAAACCCCTCATTTATAGGAAAAAAGAACCCTCATCCTGACACATTCACCCCATCCCCAGTCCAGCCTTCCTGAAGTGGGTATCTTCTAAATTAACCTTTTTAGCAAATGGTCAAAGGTTGAAGTCAGGTGCATGCAGGGCTGATAGGGAGATGGCAACCCCTTGCAAAGCCACTATTTATTGTGTTTTCCCTCAGGCAGGTGCCCCTTTGAATGCAAATTGAACAGACTCAAGCAGCCAAAGGTTGTCTACAAAAGAAACCGGAGAAGGGCCTTAGGTGTATAAAACTTATTCCTAAATCACTAGACTACAGTTTTGAACATTTTTAAAATTCAAACTCAAAAGACACATCCCATAAATACTTTGTAAAGACACTGCTTACTTCTGATAGTAAAGACAGAAGTTGTTTCTGTCTCACTCAGGCCCAAGGTAATGAAGAGACCTGTGTCTTCTGAATGGGGTGGAACAGTCTTGTCCTGCCAGGGATGCTGTCTTGAAGAGACCTGCTTATTAACTCCTACTGGGGAGAGGGGAAGGGAGCAGCCCAGTTGTGCCTCATTCAGGCTTTCTAGCTAGGAACTCTGGTGAACTCTGTGCTGCAACAGGTGTACTGGGTCCTTGGGCACTGAGTCCTTGGCATGTGTGCCCACAAAGAGGCCTATGTGTGCCACCTGTAAAAATTAAATTGGATAAAAGAAAAGAGAACAAAACCAATGATTACTAGGCGCATTGACCAAAATTCAGTTAGGGGGCAGTCCCCTTTGGCATAAGAGTATACATACAAAACAAATGCATTTAAACCCCACACAGTTCAAATCACCACATCCCAAAGTTCACTCTGGATCTTCTGGTGCAGCATGTGGTGTGTGGAGGCATCTTCATGGTGTCTTCTCCAAACAGTTCACTTTCTGGACTTGGAGAGGTAGCATGTTTCTTACCCTAAAATTACTCTCAAAAGGAATTTAAACTTTGCAATTTAAAATAACAATATTTCATACATACCCCCCTGAAGAGGGTGATTTGAAAAACACAGGGATCACTCAGGGATGCATGGCAGAGTTATGAGGTATATGAATCAATTGGCAAGAGAAATCAAAAACATCAAAAAAATCCAAAATAAAAAAAAAGATAATTTCTGGATGAAATATAGACTATCAAAGTCTTATATGTAAAAATTCCAAGTAAAGGAAAAATAAATCTATAACAGGTCCTTGAATCAGGGCCCAATTAAAATGATATAAGCATTTATGCATTTACCCAATCAGTATCCAGGACTATAGAAAGTTTGCCATACCATGAAAGACAGAAAAAGGACTGATTATAGGAGCCAGGTAGGAGCCAAATTTGAGATACTTGGTAGAATGTGGAACAAGGAAGACCTGCCTTTAACACATGTTAAACAGTCGCAACCTTGAACCCCAAACAAGTTCAAGTCCTCTTGTCTTGGCTCAAAATTTTCATCAATCCCATCAGGACTGGTTGGTCTCTTTGACCTTGTGCTCGATTGGCACTATGCAGTTTAGCTTTGTGCTTCTTTGGCACTGTACAATGGCTCTTTTTGTATTCTGTTGTCCTGGGATCAGACAGAATCATTAAGCAAAGTCCCATAATTTTTTTAAAAACAATGGCATCATTTTTTTTCTTTTTTTTCTTTTTTTTTTTTAAATATATTTTATTTGGTCATTTCCAAGCATTATTCGTTAAAGACATAGATCATTTTCTTTTCCTCCCCCCCCCAACCCCCCATAGCCGACGCGTAAGTCCACTGGGCATTAGATGTTTTCTTGATTTGAACCCATTGCTTTGTTGATAGTATTTGCATTAGAGTGTTCATTTAGAGTCTATCCTCTGTCATGTCCCCTCAATCTTTGTATTCAGGCAGTTGCTTTTTCTCGGTGTTTCCACTCCCATAGTTTGTCCTTTGCTTATGAATGGTTTTTTTTTCTCCTGGGTCCCTGCAAGTTGTTCAGGGACATTACACCACCACTAATGGAGAAGTCCATTACGTTCGATGATACCACAGTGTATTAGTCTCTGTGTACAATGTTCTCCTGGTTCTGCTCCTCTCGCTCTGCATCACTTCCTGGAGGTTGTTCCAGTCTCCATGGAACTTCTCCACTTTATTATTCCTTTTAGCACAATAGTACTCCATCACCAACATATACCACAGTTTGTTCAGCCATTCCCCAATTGATGGGCATCCCCTCATTTTCCAGTTTTGGGCCACCACAAAGAGCGCAGCTATGAATATTTTTGTACAAGTCTTTGTGTCCATTATCTCTTTGGGGTATAGACCCAGCAGTGCTATGGCTGGGTCAAAGGGTAGATATTCTTTTGTCGCCCTTTGGGCATAGTTCCAAATTGAATGGCATCATTTTTATAGTCTCAACTTTTGGGGCATGCATTGACATTATAGTAAATATATTTTAAACTTATATTACTGCAAAATTAAAAAAATTAAAGAAAATCTTAACACTGGTGATATGTGCTTCAAATATAAAAGGAGAGAAAAAATTAAAAATAATTGAAATAGTATATTGCACATGCAAGAAAAATATAATAATAAAAGAGTTTTAAAAATAAAAAATATAGTTTATAATCATTGACACACTGTGTCAGCTAAGGAAATGTAGAATACAAGGTTTCTCACCAAAAATGAGATCCATTTCCTCTTCATACCTGGCCATAATCCACTGTGAGTATAAGCAAATGAATTTCACAAGGTAACAGTTTTTTTTTTTTAAAAGAACAGTAGTACAACAGGTAAGGCACATTTAAAAGGTATCAAAATCACCAAAATTCACAATAGCCAAGTTAATTACAGTAGCAAACAAATCTACTCTCATATTTTACATAAGTTGCTGTATGACAATAAAGAAAATGAATACTTGTCACAAGTTTTTCAGGTGTAGCAATTTTTCAACCTTGGCAAACATATTTTTAAAAATTTCTATTACTGCCATCATTACAAAATTGTGGCAAAGGAGTCTAGAAAAAAAAAATCTCTGTACTGTTGATGTTGGGTCTAAAAATGTTACCCAGAATCTGGAGATCATTCTGGTGAAAGGGTAAAGTGAGCTGAAGTGTTATAAATGAGAGATGCTCCCTTTTTGGGAGCCATCCAGGGGTACCATGCCCTGAGATTAACTTCCCAGCTCCTTTGGTATGAGACTATGATGTCCCATCCATTTACATTTTTACAAATGTGGGAGGCGAGGATTATAATTGTATTTCACTTCAGCTACTAAAATGGACCTTACCTCCTGTTAGAGGCAGGCAAAATGATCAGAGTTATTGAAAAAAAATCTAAAAACCATGTCTAAAAACCCCTTAAAATCAATTTGAGATATTTAGCTCATTAAATTCTCCAAAGGTTGTTATACAATTTTAACCAGTTTTGATGAAGTCCATCCATCCTCTATGTGACAATTTACAAAGCCAAAATATAAAAAGGCTGTTTTTATATATGGGCTTATTCAATAATGTTTGTTCAGTATAGTTATAGGAGAAAAGGAAAAGCAACAGAATATAACAGTAGTTAAAAACCCAGTACATTAAAATGATTCAGTGTAACATCATTGTATTGAATACATTAATATATGAACTTAAACCCACAAAATTAAATCTTAAAACAATCAGCAAAATGCAATAAAATAGAGATTTTTATAAAACATTGGAGTCTGAAAAGCCTTAAAAATATAACCTCCAGTCTCTTTAAAGTTCTCTTTTTTTCCTTTTTTTTTATCCGTTGAGATTCCTTTTGTCAGTACTGCGGTGGGATTTTCAACAGCAAGGAAGAACATGGGTTTTAATAATCTCAAATTGGGCAGGCCCAAATGGCAAAGAGTTGCAGGGAGATGAATTTCTCCCCTGACTCTCAGGTAAATTAAGTAAAAGAATTAGTGCACTCAAAAGATATCCTTTGAAATACGCCATACTTCCTGTTTAGAAAAGTCTCTTCCTTCTCCTCGTTCCCCCCCACCCCAGGTCCCCTGCCACGTGGAGGCTAATTGTTGCCTAAGGAAAGAACACCTCAATTTTTTACCAGTTTGTTTGTGATTCCGATGACACAGGAGCAGCTACCAGCAGCCTGGGTCCTGGAGCTGGGGCTGGGGCTATGTGGCTCGGAGGCTGGAGATCAGCGGAGGCCGGGGATGACTGGGGTTGGGACCAGGGCTGGCTGGGGTTGGGACCAGGGTGGGAGAGTGATCTGGGACAAGCACGTCAAGAACGGATGACTGGAGGCAGGAGCAGATGGCTGGAGCACAGAAGCAGGCAGCAGGAGCAAATTGAATCAGAAGCTTTGTGAGGGTAGGCGAAAAACCTTGGATGGAGAAACATGGCTTAAAAAAAATTATCTAGGCTTTCTTTAAAAAAAAATTGAGAAGTTCTCGTCCAATCTTGTGGTTGCCATTAACTATAAAATTTAAATTATATCTCAAATAATAAAAATATTATGTTTTATGAGGTTTATTAAGGATTATTAGAAATCAAGGAATAAAGAAGATACAAAATAAAGACCATGTGCCCATGGCTGATTAGCCAATTCAGAACCCCCGTGCTTAGCTTACCACTAACTTCCTACATCATTGCAATGGCAGAGAAGAGAGTGTGGTAGGCATTACTACCAGTTAAATACCAATTGTGATCTCACCTATGTGGAGACTCAGGTGAGATTACAGGGAATTCTGGGAAATACCAAGGATTTCTGTGGATTGAAGTCTAGGGTTCAAAATCTCCATTTATACACACCTCTGCCACATGTGCCATTATAGGTTCATCATCATGGACCTAATCCATGATGGGTCTTGAAGGAACAATTTCAAGCCCTCTCTACTCAAAGACAAGCAGTGCTTCCATGAAGTTTCTTTAGAAGATAACATTAACCATTAAGCAGATAATTTATCAAAGCTTGTTAAATGTAGTACATGGAGGAAAGACCTACCAGAACTGATGTTAATATAGGCAGAAACAAGATGTTTGTTCTCTAATTCAGCAAGATGTCCACATGTAGGATGGTAAGGAGCTAGGGGAACACAGAGTGGAGAGCCCCTATGGTCAGGAAGATGAGTATAATGAGTTTGAATATGGCTTCAGATACTAATAGGTGTGTGATCCTGGGCAAGTCACTTCACCATTTGTGTCAGTTTCCTCATTTGTAAAATGAACTGGAGAAGGAAATGGCAAACCACTCCAGTATCTCTGCCAAGAAAACCCCAAATGGAGTCACAGAATGGGACACGACTCAAGTGCCTGAACAACAAGGCAATGTCCAAAAGATAAATAAAGAAGATCCTTTACATCGATGGCAGTAAGAGAGATATAGGCAAAGGAATTTCCCAAAGTATCCTTGAGTACCATATAAAGGTGGAGATGGTGGAGGGTGTGGAAAGGAAACAAGAACAAGTTCTGAACTTTCTACCACTGTGTTGGAATAATCAACAGTGGGAATATCCATAGAGAAGAAATTGTCAAGACTGACAGTTAGTGGGGGAAGGGGCAACTGGGACTGGCAGTTGGGTCTTGTGACTAACACTTGGGTGACTAACACAGGCTTCCTTCCTTCCTGGTGTTAGAGGTGGGAGGAGTGTTGGCTTCCCGGGCTGGATTAGGAGTGCCTCTACTCAGTTCAGCCCGAAGATACAGGCCCAACCAGCTCTGAAAGTTCTTGTTGCTTTCTGTCTACTGCTAAGATTCTGAAATTGACAAAACTAGCACAGATATAGTGGTAGACAGGAGTGAGAGAAACCCTCCACCAGCCTGTGAGGTCTGGCCTCAGCTCCAAAGCTAAGAAAGACTCCATCCTAATTTAGAGACCTCCCTCTTCCCCTTTTCCATGACATCTCTCCAATACAAACTGGATATTAAAATTTCTCTTATTAGAATATTGTAGTCAGATAAGTGGACTATCTTTTCTGGGCATAGAGGGAGCTGAACATCAGCTCAGTCATTCAATGACAAATGGTCCTTATCAGACCTCTGCTGCTGCCTCTCAGCAGGGGGAATCTCTCACCTTTGCCTCACCAGCAGCAATATTCCCTCTCTCCCTTAAACTCCTCCATTCCCTGCTAAAAACCTGTTATCCCCCATTTTTCCAAACCCCCCATCTCTTCCAATAAATATTACAAGGGGAATTGGCCAGCAGAAGAGCACTGAAGACAAAAAAAGTTCCTTTATTTTAGAATGCAATAAGAAGCAATGTGTAGTGAATGAAAGACTTGTGTCAGTGCACTCTACTCAGGAAAGCCCACATCCAAAATGCTGTATTCAGCTACCAGGTATCACAATTTAGGAATAAATAAATAGGTAAGGAAGGGGAGATAAACTAGCATGCACAGCAGGGTTGGTTGAAAGAAAATGGAATGATCAACCTAGAGAAAAAATGGTTTAAGAGAGACATGCTTTTCAGTTTTCAAGTAAGTGAAGAGCTTTCATGTAAAAAGAGAATGACATTTCTCATTCCTCATCCCCACAGTTTGGTTCAGTCAAACAGATGTATAGTAAGCTGACTCAGAATATATGATCTTGACCAGCTAAAATGGGATTGAGCTTATTTCTCTCTCTTGGGCTAGTTCTCTGTCAGCTGAGCCCTGGATTTCTTACCATACATAGACATTTCATTGCACTCTTTTGATGTGTTTTTAATTCTGTGGATTTCAAAAACAGCTATTTCTGCAAATATTGTTCTTAAAGAGCACACTTCAAGTAACTATTATGGGAGCCTGCAGTGGCTATTGCTGTAGGGAAGTCGAGCATCTCAACGATCATTCAAAACCAGAATGAAAGAAACAGTTTGACTGAAGTGGAAAGTTTAGTTGAAAATGAAAATCAGTGCCAAGAACCGACCAATTATTGCTATAAGACAACCAAATTAATTCACATGGAAAAAAATAATAAGCAAAGTCCTTCAGAGAGGCCAATAGTTTAAAAAAATGTTGATTCCTCTACAGGGTGGTATATAGACTCCTTAAGTGAGACCAGCAGAAAGATCACTTGAAAAATAGCCAATCACTAACTGTTTCTCTGAACAAAAAAAATGCTTATCCTTGGCAAAACAATTAAAAAACTTGAAGATGGGGAAAACCATAATTTTTACTGGAAAAAAATTATCTTTTCATTCATGACTATATCAAAATCATTTTCTGAAGAAGTTGACATAAACCTGCAACTTCTGGCCATCCATATGATTTTTAGAGACCTGGAAGCCATATTCTATTGAGGAAATTATGAACTCAGATGAATATATTGATATACAGAGAAGCAGAACAATTTAAGGATTACAAAATTTCCAAATGGAGATGGAATACTCCAACACAAACTTGCACCATGCCAAACATCACAAGATGAATCAATTCCTTTAAGACATGGAGCTAAAACTGCTTCAATGACCTGGGAATTCACATGACTTAAATCTAATTGAAAACTATGAGTCATAATAAAACAAGATTTGGAAAAATAAACTATTCACTATAGGTATGTTTCATATCCAACTTTAAAAAAAGAATGGTTTCATGATGAATTAAAGAATATTGTAAAAATCTTGTAACTGCAATGCCAAATCATATAAAACAAGTCTGTAGCAAAAGGAGGATGTGTTGAAAATTGTAAAAATTTAAAGATGTAAAAAACCCCTTAAGATTTGTTGCTTGTCAACAAGATCATTTTGCTGTCACAATTAATTTGCATAACCATGTAAAGTAAAGAACTCTGAAGAAAGGTATTAAGGCTTGAAATAAAGACAAATTTCCCAATACAGATGTCCAAAATTGGAAGGCATTGCCATATGAAATGATTCCTCTCTTTTTCTCAAGTAAAGGTAGGATGGCCACTTATCAGTGATGCTGTAGAAGGATTAATTGGTTGGCTACAGATAGTAATAGATGGACTTAGCAGAGTAGAGAGAAAAAGCATTGGACTAGGAGTCAAAGGATCTGTGTTTGAATCCCTCTCTGACACTTACTACATGTGTAACCTGACACAACTCACTCCAATCTGTAAAATATAGGAGTTGGACTAGATTTATCTGTAAAGTGGAAACTCAACCTGGGTCCATGAACTAAAAAAAATTTTTTTCTGATAACTTTATTTTTCAATACTTTTCTTGTCATCTTATGTATTTCCTTTTATACACCTAGAATCATTATACCAAGAAGGGATTCATAGTGAAATATGTGGGTAATATTGATGTTAAGTTTGTAGACTTAGTATATCAAGGTTAGATGGTTACTTGATACTGTAAAAATAAATTTGGTGAGCTATAAAATAAAATATTTAGATGGAAAAACTGTTCCCATATAGATTCAAAACTTTTCAAAACTGTTTTACTCGCCAATCAGGTTCAAACTGTTTGGATACTTTTTGATAGAGATAATCAAAGTATCCTCAGTGATGAAGTGAAGGTAAAATGTGAACTTCCCTTCAGGGTCAGGCACAAGGACACTAAAGAGACTTTTATTATAAATATAAAATGTTTATTGAAATATATAAGGATAAATAAAGGATTTCTAATTCTAAGGGATTCTAAATCCACTCAAATAAACTCCCAGGTTCCGCAAGGAACTGCTTCTCCTGTGTTTCACAGGCTACACTAATGCTCCCTGATCTGACTAACCCAAATTTATACTATCTAAATAAAAATTACTGCTAATATCCTTATAAATCTTAACTTCACCTTCAAATTCTAAAATAGCAAAGGCTAGCTGGTTGAGTCTCAACAAGAATCAAGTTAGGACCAGGTTTTTCTTTGGTCTTCTCAGAATTACACAATCTATAAAAACCACAATAGATAGTCACTAGTGTTTCCCAAATTGGGAAAGGAAAACACTGAGCTCCTTCAGATCTTTCCCTCAGACAGAGAGAGAGGTAAAGATGTTACTTCCTCCAGCCCCGAGAGAGAGTCTCTGAGTGTGTCTCTGCCAACTGCCAGAGAGAGAAATTGACACAGAAAAATGGTTATAACTGTCAGCAGTTGAAATCAGCATGCTCTCTAATCTCTGCTTCAAACTCCAGTTCTTTTCTTAAGCAGCTACTTTACTTCTTATCCCTAAACTAATAAAATAATACTCATTTTCTAATATTATCCTTACAATTTCCCCCCTTCAAGCATATGGAGAGATGAGAAATCACTCCCCTATGCTTGCTATTTCTATGTAATTCTAAATTACATACCTAACCCTATTATTATTATATTTCCTAAATATAGTCTTAATCTTATGCTTATCTTATCCTATTCTTATTGAAACACTTTATCTATGCTAACTTGTACTAGGGATATAAATGAAAGAAAAGAAAATTCCAATGAAAACAAATAATCAATAAAAACTTTTGCAGAAATTCAAGTGAAAAACATACAATTACAGAAATTCAAAATGAAAAATACAAAATGCAAACTTTTGAAAAAATTTAAACAATAAAATACAGTTACAAACTAATGTTTTACAAAAAACTAAAATCTAAAATAGTAACTAAGCAAAACTCATGCAAACTTCATTTTACAAATCCCATTTTAACAATTCAAATGAAACTTTTTACTATGCTAAGACCTTATCTTATCATTAATACAGAAAACTAAAATAAACTAAAATAAAAATAACTAACTACATTAAAACTCAAAATCAACTTACTATATTAATAACATCAAAACTTTTTAATAATTTAACTATATACACATCTACATAAATATATAGATCTGTACAATTTATATAGCTACATATATGTTATGTACAAACTCTTCACATGTTGCAGGAGGAAAATAAACTTCCCCTTTTAAGATAGTCTAAGAAAACCTTAAAGATTTTCTTTAGAAAGATATGTATGTTTTCTTGATTTTATCTCTGAGGAACACATAAAGTCTTCCTATGAGATAAGATCTTATTATTTAATGTGTATAATTATTATTTTTTTTGTAAAAGTTAAAGTTAAACCTCAATAATAAAAATATTATATTTTAAGAGATTTATTAATAATCATTAGAAATCAAGGAAAAAGAAGATACAAAATAAAGACCACGTGCCCATGGATGATCAGCCAGTTCAAAAGCCCACCTTACCACCACCAAGGATGGCGGGATGGAAAGTAAAGAGATGGGACCTTCCATGTCCCTGCCTAATATTCTCTATCTACAGGAAGTATGTAATGACAGGAAGTCAGCGGGCTCCTGGGAAATGTAATTCTTTTTTAGGGTAACAGATTTTCAATTATACATTTTCCCAAGGTGATTTATCTGTATTTATTTCTATGGATACTCATCATCTGGTTATGATGTTGCAGAGTTTGTAAGAAATGTGTCCTATATGTATGTTATTTTATAGCAAATAATTACTAAATTTTTAAAGTTACCTCCTCTGCTACTGTCTTCTCTCTTCGTGTTGTTATTATGTAGTGTTTGTTTGCAAGTATAGTGAAAGTGTATAGTGTTAGAATGGCACAAAAATCTTATAGTTCATGTCCTTAATCAGTCCATGTTCCTCTTCTTTGTGTTGATTTGTTTTTCAGTGTCTTTGTTACAGTTCAGTTGTCCTTTTTGCTGTCATCTATGTTTCTTCTATGTTGTCTTCTCCTTTGTCTCAATCTCTGTCTCCATTTTCTTCTTCTTCTGATATTTTTGACTGCAGTAATGTTGTCTGAAGTAATCTGTGCTGCTGCTGTGAGCAATGCAGCCACATTTCTTTCTCTAATACACTTAATACTTAAAAGTTTTTTATGTAAATCAAATCCCCTGGTTTTATCGTATGGAGTGCATAATCTAATAGACATCCATCACACCCACAACTTCCATTTAACCTACTGCTTTGCATTCTTCAGGGAATTTCTGCAACACAGATTTGTCAGCACCTGTGTCCAAGAGACAATCATAAACTTGTATTCCTATTTTTAGAGTTACATAGGGTTCTGTGCTATTTTCTGGAGAATGGACAGGTATTACAGAAGCTAACACACTAGGATCAGGAAAACTCAACACTTGTTCCTGTTCCTCATTCCCTAATTTTTCATTGATTTCTCCTGCACCAATTTCCCATGTTTTAAAATTCTCTTTGTCATTTTCATTAGTTTTTATTCCATTGCCCATACTTCCTAGTCCATTTTCTCCATATGCTTGTAATAATTAAAAATAAATAATATTTCTTGCTACCCAGAGGTATATATTTTATAAAGTTTATTATGAAGGGTAGACAATCGTTCCTAAGTAACCTGGCTGCATGGAGCCTAGCCTGCCAGTTCCTTTCTCATTTTCCCCTTACCTCCTGCACTGTCCTTTCTCCTCAGGCTTCCCTCATGGTCTTCTCATCCATCTCTCCCTTTCTCTCGTTGGTCTCCCCCATTCTCTCGTTGGTCTCCCCCATTCTCTCATTGGTCTCCCCTTTTATTGATGTACAGAACGTAAGCCAACACAAGCCAATGCAAACCTGGCACAACTGGTATGTCAGGAATGTTTGATGGACAGGTAAAGTTACTCAAGAAGGGGGAGGGGATGAGCTTCCTTGACATATGCTATATTTTTAACTGTACAGGCCTTGGCACATCTTCATAATGAAGTTGTACCTTTTTGTATATTAAGTATTTGGGGATTTCTACCAGCTACTTGGGAATATTTTGGACAAGCACCTGCTTTGATATATTCTTGCATGGTATTCAGGTCTCCGACTTGTGAATTATGGTAGCATTCAGTATCAAAATAATTTGGTCTCCCATACTGGAATGAATGATTAAATCCATTATTAAGCCCATAATTTCTATATCCATTTTGCCTGAATCTATTAAAGCTATTAAATCTATTACCTTGGTTTCCCCTGAAGCTTTGACCAAAGAATTATCCCCTAAATCTGCATTCTCTCATGATGTGACCAGATCTGTTACAAAGAAAACATCTTGGGATTTGTTTGTATTGTATGGGGTTGTAATTATTACTGGGTTGTCTATAAATTCTTATTACAGCTACTGTTTTTTCCTGCACTTCATTAGATTTCAGTTTTTGTTTAAGCTAAGTTTTTAAATTATCAATTATGTAATTTTTCTTTTCTGATTGCCTATCTGTTTCATTTTGGAAAACATAGTTAGCAATTCTCCAAATTTCACCAAGACCCATATCAAACCAATTTAGACTTACTCTGAAAATAATTTCAGACCACAGGGCATGCATTTTTTACAAACTGCCTATGAATATGATTTACATTCTTATCTATTAAGGTATCAAACCCAATCCATTTTTCTGCACAGTCAATAATTCTATCGAGGAAAGTGGAGGGAGTCTCTCCCACTTCCTGCTTTAGACGCTCAAATTTAGACCAGGTTCCTGGGTGTCTGGAATTTTGCCTCATAGTTTCAATTATTGCCTCCCTGGCTGTAGTTAAGTCTCTGTACCCCACAAAAGTTATATTCTCAACCAGGATCTCAAGTTGGCCAATCAACAATTAGGGGGTTATTATTAGTGTCCTGTATAATCTGCTATTTCTCCCTTTTTGTTAATAATCCATCCATAAGGATGTCAAAGTCCACATAAGAAGGACTGTAAAGCTTAACTAAATGTTTGAACTGCTTTACAACACCCATGGGTTCTTCTTCATATGATGGAGTATTTTTCTTAAAACTGTCTATATCAGCCTGTGCAAACTTTTTTGTGGCACATGAGGTTCACTATACCATGCTCTGGGGACACTAAGGGTACCTCCCTTAGAGGAAACATATGAGCTGGTTTGCTTTCTAATGCTTCTGTTTCCATTCCTAATTTAGTTGGTTTATCTGAATTAGTTGCACTCTCTAATTTAGTTGTTTCATGTCCTTTAGTTTCTGCCATTGTCTCTTTGGCCTTGAGTAATTTCTCATGTTGAGTTTGCATTCTATCTAATTTATCTATCTAATTTTAGTCTCTGGATTGTTCGCTTTTAACATTAAATCAATCTTTGCAGTAGCTTGCTTGATGGTTGCTTTTAAATGTTAAAACACAACTGCCAAAGATTTGATTATCATGTAAAAAGCACATGATAAACAGCAGTAGCACAGGGACATAAGAAATTAGTTGTAGAAGCGTCATTGAGAGTACTGGCATTAGAAAGTCATAGGCAAGTACATTTTGTATAAATTCTGGTACAATAGTGAAAATGAGAGAAGTCATATATAACAGAGAAAATACTGTAGTGATTCTATGTAGCTAATTCACCAGGTTTTTTGAGAGTACAGAGTCTTTCTATCAAGTTGACTGGGAAATAGATTTTGTAGCAACCTAGAGTTCAGCTCTAGCTGCTTCCACAGACCCCCTAATTGCCTAAGTTGACAATTGGACCCTTAAAATCAGATAGTTAGGTTTTTTGTCCTATTTAGCTCACCAAACTGTAAAAATAAAATAATGATGAGCTACATAAAATAAAATATTTAGATGGAAAAACTGTTCCAATATAGGTTCAAAACTTTTCAAAACTGTTTAACTTGTCAATCAGGTTCAAACTATTTGGATATTTTTGGATACTTTTGATAGAGGTAATTAAGAGTATCCTCAGTGATAAAAGTGAAGCTAAAATGTGAACTTCCCTTCAGGGCCAGGCATAAGGACACTAAAAAGACTCTTATTATAAATATAAAATGTTTATTGAAATATATAAGGATAAATAAAGGATTTCTAATTCTAAGGAATTCTAAATCCATTCAAATAAGCTCCCAGATTTTGAAAGGAACTGGTTCTCCTGTGTTTTACAGGCTACACTAATGCTCCCTGATCTGACTAACCCAAATTTATACTATCTAAATAAAAACTACTGCTAATATCCTTATAAATCTTAACTTCTCCTTCAAATTATAAAATAGCAAAGGCTAGCTGGTTGAGTCTCAACAAGAATCAAGTTAGGACCAGGTTTTTCTTTGGTCTTCATAGATATAAACCAATCTATAAAAACCACAATAGATAGTCACTAGTGTTTCCCAAATTGGGAAAGGAAAACACTGAGCTCCTTCAGATCTTTCCCTCAGACAGAGAGAGAGGCAAAGATGTTATCTCCTCCAGCCCTAAGAGTCTCTGAGAGTGTGTCTCTGCCAACTGCCAGAGAGCAACTCCCAACTGCCAGAGAGAGTAATTGATATAGAAAAATGGTTATTATATTATTTTTTTAAATTTTTATTATATTATATACTAATATATATAATACACAATGTATATAATATATATTATAACTGTCAGCAGTTGAAATCAACATTCCCTCTCAGCTCTGCTTCAAACTCCAGTTTTTTTCTCAAGCAGTCACTTTACTTCTTATCCCTAAGCTAATAAAACAATACTTATTTTCTAATATCATTTTTACAATACACCTAGTAGGGAATAGGGCCTTCAGGCCCTTCTAGGTCCAGAACTCTATCTGAGTCTTAGACAAAGGTTTAGAAACATTAAAGATAGGGTTTATTATTATTCAAATGAAAGAGGATGGGAGGACTAGGAATAAAAGAATCCCTAACTATGAATTCTGGATACTCCTCCCCCCTTTTCTACATGTTCTGCAAAGAACCATCTTCAAAGTCTTCTGACTGCCTGTTTCTACATTGTCTATGAAAACCCACCTAGTCCTTTCAAATAATGTTTGGATAAGTTTATAGTTCATCAGAATAGCAGCTTTAAACTCTTGGTGAGTTCACCCTCTTCAGCCTGGGCCCAAGATGGCTTCAAGCCTTTCCTACAGACAGGTTTACTGACTTGCTGGCAGTTTTCTTCACAGACCTTAGGAAACACGCTCAGGACTCAGGACTGCAGTTGGATAACAAATTAGGAGACAGAGTTGGTAGGATCTCAACCACAGGATACTAGGACAGCAGGAATGTTAGCTTCAGCTCCACCAGTAACAGGTAGGCAAACTCCCACTTGGCTCAGACAGGAACAAGTCACAGGAAGTTACTTCTCCAAGCTCTCCGAAGGACAGGAACCAATGGCCCTCAATTTTGGGATTTAGAAATTAAATCCCTCGTGACCAATTAAATATTCAGTCAAACCATAAAAAGTTGGCTTCATCAGATTTCCAAGAGAGATCATGACCCTACTCTTAAATCTATGAGCTTATGACCCTAAATTACTTACTACACTAAGATTTTAGTTTTTGTGAATACTCTCAAGGTTAATATTTGGTGTATGGGGTGCTCAGGGAGGGGTAGTATCTCTGGTATGGAGGGCTTGTCGTGCCCCCCTAGGGCAGCTCTCCAACCTCTGACCCTCACCTGACACCCAGCTCTCACTTGTGGCTCCCAGTAGCTGCTAGCATGCGGCAGCAGCCACACCCCGGGCAACGGCTTCGACAGGCTGGCCAAACCTTGTGAGGGTAGCCATTGGGTTGTTGACCCCTGGTGAACCAGGGCCTTGCTCACCCAGCATGTGAAGACTGCTTCGGCGGAACAGATGGAAGAAACCAATAAGAAGGTTCAATGGCTGAGATGGCAACTCAGCAAAGCACTGTGGAGTGCTTAGGGCGTGTTGGAGCACAAAGGACAACACGGCCATCCAATGCAGCTGAGGAAGTCTCCAGGTATAATGATTTTTTGTGCCATTGGACCCAGGCTTCCAACGCTGAGAGAGTGGGACTGTCTCTGTGCAATGAGTCTTTGTGCATTCATCTATACACCATAGATGAAAACGCACAAAGACAATTGTCATCCTCGGTTACCGAGAGACTACTACCAATATTTGGGGCAAATTTTTATTTATAATAAGCTGTCTTCTGTACCTAAAAGATTTCTCACATTTTCTAAAATCAAAATGGTTGTCTTCATATGAATTCTATTGTGTTCTATAAATTACATTTGCCAGATAAAGGATCCCCAACATTCATTACATTAAAAAAAGGTTTCTCTCTAGTGTGAATTCTCTAGTATATTTTAACATAGCTCCTGCAGCTAAAGTTTTTCCTACATTGTTTGCACTCAAAGGGTTTTTCTCCAGTATGAATTCTCATATCAAATGTAATAATTGAACAGGATTGAAGAGCTATAGGGGATAGGGAAGGGCTGGTAACCAGGAATGGAGGAGGTAAAGGACAGAGGGAATATGAAGACTAGTGAGGTAAAGGGAGAGAGGTACCCCTCAGCTGAGAGACTGTCTGCAATTTCCTTTCACTCAACCCACAAGAGTAAGGTTAGGTCAAGGATGATAGGACCAGTGCTTTGAGTGACTTCTGGGAAATAGTGGAGTTTACTCCTCAAGGCTTGAATGGTATCTGAACCCTAGAAGTCTCCCTTGTCTGGCAGGCAGACTGTCACTGTTGGCTTTCATTGTTTAGCCCAGGCTAATGGCTAGCTTAGCCACCAGCCTCTCTTTTCTTTGTTCTCCCTTCAATATGAATCTGACTATGATCTATTTTTCAAGTAGTTTAATATTTAGAGTAAATCAAGAAAGGGGACAGGTTAGTGGGAATAGGAGACCCTTGCTGCTTCTTCAGCTGAGCCAAGATGGCTCAGCTTTAGCTTATCTATCTTCTACCTAGCTAGTCACTATCTCTATCATGCTAAACAAAAGGTAAGTGTCCTTCTTAGGAATGTCAAGGGATGGATAGGATCTTCAGGGTGACCCCCGGAAGTTAAGGGATCAACTAGAACTAGGAGAACATTGTGCACAGAGACTGATACACTATGGTTCAATTGAATGTAATGGACTTCTCCATCAGTGGCAATGCAATGATCCTGAACAACTAGGAGGAATCTACGAGAAAAACCACTATCCACATTCAGAGAGAAAACTGGGAGTAAAAACACTGAAGGAAAACAACTACTTGAATACGTGAATTGAAGGGATGTGGTTGGGGATGTAGACTAAACAAACATCCTCCTAGAAACATCAACAACATGGAAATAGGTTCTGATCAAGGACACAAGTAATACCCAATGAAATTGCTCGTTGGCTGTGGGAAGGGTAGGTGGAGGGGAGGGAGGAAAATAATTTGATTATTGTAACCAAGGAATAATGTTCTAAATTGACTAAATTAATTCAAATGGAAAAAAAGAGGAAGGTTGAAAGGACTGGAAATTGTCTCCAAAGTGCTGGGCTTAAGATTTTTGGGGGGTGGGGGAGAAGTGAACTTTGCTTCCTTTCACTAAAAGGGAATTGTGATATTTATCAATAGCCAAATAAGTATCCAAACCAGTTTCCTAGTGTGGCTAACACCATCAATCCACATTATTCCTTCAATTAGGGACATTATTTCTTCACTTTTCATTCAATTTTATTTTCGTTTCATTCCAGATTCTCTCCTGTCCTCACTCCAACTAAGGCAGGAAATATAAAACTTAGTAGAATATAAAATAATACAAAACAAATTTCCACATTAACCACGTTTTGGTGGGAGATGGGGTGGGAAGAGAGAAAAATAAATGTTTTAATCTGCACTGAGTTCATCAGTTTTCTCTCTGCAGGTGGATAGCATCTTTCATCTTAAGTCTTTTGGAACTATGGTGAGTTACTGAGTTGGCCAGTTACTAAGTCTTTCACAATTGACTATCTTTATAATATAGTCATTGTATAAATTATTCTCCTGGTTTTAGTCACTACTTTCCATCAGTTCATATATCTTTGTAGGTTTTTCTGAAACCAACCACTTCATCCTTTATTTCTATAGAACAATAGTAATCCATCACATTCATAAATCATAACTTGTTCAACCATTGCCCAAATGATGGGCATTCCCTCCTCGGTTTCCAATTATTTGCTACCACAAAAAAAAAAAAAAGCTGCTGTACATATGAATGCTTTCTTTTTATGTTTGACCTTTTTAGGGTACAGATCTAGTAGCAATATTCCTAGGTCAAAGGGTATGCACAGTTTAATAGCTTTTGGGGTTTAGTTCCAAATTGCTTGGTTGAACCAGTTTAAAGCTACATAAACAATGTTTTAGTATCCCAATTTTTCAATATCCTCTCTAGCATATGGCATTTTCCTTTTTCTGTCATCTTAGCCAATCTGATGGCCATGAGGTGACTCCTCAGTTGTTTAATTTTTAATTCTAATTATTATTAGTTATTTAGATCATTTTTGTCCATATGACTGCTAACTTTGGTTTCTTCCTCTGAAAACTGACTGTTCGTATCCCTTGGTCATTTATCATTTGGGAAATGGCTCTTATTCTTATAATTTTACGGCACTTCTCTATATATGAGATAAGAGGCTTTTATCAGAAAAAAACTGCTGTAGATTCTTCTACCCTCACCCACAAGTTTCCTGTTTTTCTTCTCATTTTAGCTGCACTGATTTTGTTTGTTCAAAAACTTTTTTATTTTATGTAGTGTGAAGAGTGAATCAAACACTCATTGTCTATCAATCAGCAACTTTTAAAAGTTTATCAATCAAAAACTTAAGTACCCCTACTTAGTACTGGAATCAGGTATTCAATAACAACTTCCACATCATTTTCAGGAAAACTGCTTCCTAGCCATCCCATATCTTGTGTTTGTGAAGCTGATTTTGTTTAATCCAAAGGGAAAATGTTATACTTATCCCTGTTAAAGACCATCTTATTTGTAGCTTATTGTGGCAGATGGGAGTTAGATGAAAATCCAACACCCTAGATCACAATAAACTCCAAGGGAAAAAGGAATCTTGACAACATAAAGGAAGTTAAAGGAGAATGAAATGAGGTGTCTTCCAGATCCATGTCAGAGTTTTGGGGAATGTCTTCTAAATTTTAGGAGTTTCATATATGAAGGCTCTTATTACTATCCCACAAATCAATGGTGATCTTTAAAGCACTTTCCATAGAGTTATCAAAATTTGAGGACTCATGTATCTAAATTTCTATATCTATCTCCATATATCCATATACCTATATCTCTATATTTATGGAGAAAGAGATAGATATAGAGAACTAGATTAATATGCAGATCTAGATAGATAGATAGACAGACAGGTAGAGAGATGGATGGGCAGGATAGATGTGTGAAGTACTAGACATTTATATTTGAAAGTAGAAGAACTGTGAAAGGGAATTTAAACTCTTTTTGTTCTTTTTAACTTAATCAATCATGGACTTGGACTTCCCCTCTATTTAAATTTAATTAATTAGGGATCTGGAGGTGTTTTTTACCATTGAGATGTACAGAGACAGACCAGTCAACAGTGAAAGGAAGTAGAAACCAGAGAGACAGGAAGTGATGTAGAAAAAGGGCTTATAAAAGGCAAGTCAGAAGAACCTTCCACACTGATTCTTTTGTGTTGGTGGCTCTTGCTGAAAGAAGAGTTCTACTTTGGTGACTCATTTGGGTTGAGAAGACCCTGGCCAGAGACATTGGCTTTTCAGCTCTTCTCCTATTGTGGGAGGGACTGGCCAGCAGCCTCACACAGGAGGAAAGATAGAAGTTTATCTCTCTGGGGGATCAGAATCTGAAGCCGGAGGGATGGCAAGAGAGAGAACCAGACACCGGATACATAAATCAAGCCCACAGACTTTAGCTCCGGCCTTCCACTTCATAGATACATGAGACAGTGAGAAGGCCATAACACAACATCATGGGCATCAGAAATAAGCTTAGAGATCAATAGAGACAAGCCACAGTCCTTAAACCCAGGCTTTAGCACAGACTGTTAAGGCTTAATGATAGGGATTAGAGAAACAAAGGTGCTGAGCATGGCCAGAGGCCAGCTCCAAGAGAGAGAGAAAGAGAAATAGTAGCAAGGAAGACAGACAAGTGGGTAAAAGCTGGGCTGGGTCTGTGAGCTTGTCTTTTATTGATTTCCACATGCAAAGATACATAATACATATTAATTAAAGACATAGCGGATTATCATTGGTAGAAAGGTAAGTTGTCATAAGATAAGGGACGTCTAGGCAGGACTGGAATGTTTGCAGATAAGATGGATCTCTAAGACAACTCAAGTTGTAAAATGCTCGAACTATCTGGGCGCATTTTGGATGGTGAGGCGCAATGCGCATTTGAAGAGTCGATCTAACCAATCGGTGGTCTGTCCAGCATTCAGCTCCTCTCATGGCTCTGGTGATCTTTACATCCTGGATGTCTCGCCGGCGTACAATGATGTAGTCAATGAGATGCCACTGTTTTGATCTTGGGTGCATCCACGTTGTTTTATATTTGTTCACCATTCTGAACACAGTGTTCGTGATGGTGAGTTCAAACTCTGAGCATTTGCTGAGTAGCAATAAGCCGTTGTTGTTCATTTTGCCCATGCCCATGCCGTGTTTGCCGAGCACTCCTTTCCATCTTTCATGGTCCTGGCCAACGCGGGCGTTGAAGTCTCCCAGTAGTATCAGCTTGTCATTGGTGGGCACTGAGTGCAGGACGGCACTCAGGTCAGAGAAGAACTGCTCGATGGTCTCCTCTGTGCTGGTCAGTGTTGGGGAATATGCGCTGATGATTGTGGCATACCGGTCTTTGCTGAGAGGCAAACGGATCTTCATGAGCCTCTCGCTGATGCCCACAGGCAAGTCTGGCAGTTTTTTGAGCAAACTGGTCTTGATGGCCAGGCCAACACCGTGGATTCTGTCTTCATTTGAGGCTCTACCTTTCCAGAAGAAGGTATATCCAGTGGTGGGTTCTCTGAGTGATCCCTCTTCTGGTAAGCGTGTTTCGCTTAAGGCTGTGATGTCGATGTTATATCGCGCCAGTTCTTTACCGATTAGAGCTGTTCTTCTCTCAGGTCTTGGGGTATTCTCTCTATCAAGTAATGTCCTGATGTTCCATGCTCCTAGTAGGAGTTTCTTTGTATTTTTTCTTTGATTTCGACCGCTTAAAGGGGATGACTCGCCAGCCGCGGTGTGCTGACTGGGTGTTTGTAGGGCAGGCAATGTTTGGGACACCTTTTCTAGTCCCCTCCCTTGATTAGGGTGAGCAATGCTGTCCTAGAGAGGGCTGCTCAGTCGCCCAGGATGCTGCCGAATGTCCCTGCTGCCCACAGGGCCGAGTGACCACTGGTCCGTGGGCCGCCTACGTGCAGGATCGTGACTACAAATGCCAGTGGTCACCTCCACCTGTTGCGTCGTCACTCCCCCATCGCCGCAGGTCTTGAAGTGGGTGGACGGGGTTAGGATAGATGAGTGTGCACAAAGATACTTGTGCATGAAAGAGATTTAAGTGGAAAAGCCGATGCACAGAGACAGTCCCACTCTCTCGGCGTTGGAAGCCTGGGTCCAGTGGCACGAAAAAATTGTTACGTCTGGAGACTTCCTCAGCTGCATTGGATGGCTGTGTTGTCCTTTGTGCTCCAACATGCCCATAGCACTCCACAGTGCTTTGCTGCATCGCCATCTCAGCCATTGAACCTTCTTATTGGTTTCTTCCGCCTGTTCAGCCGAAGCAGTCTTCACATGCTGGGTGAGCAAAGCCCTGGTTCACCATGGGTCGATGACCCGATGGCTACCCTCACAAGGTTTAGCCGGCCTGTCGAAGTCATTCCCCGGGGTGTGGCCGCTGCCACATGCTAGCAGCTACTGGGAGCCACAAGTGAGAGCTGGGTGTCAGGTGGGGGTCAGAGGCTGGAGAGCTGCCCTAGAGGGGCACGACAAGCCCTCCACACCAGAGATACTACCCCTCCCTGAGCACCCCATACACTGGCTGGGGATGCAAAGGAAGTTAAAAGACAGTCCCTGTTCTCCAAGAGTTGTCTTAATAAAAAAGGCAACATGCTGTCAATGTAGAATCTAGAAACCCCCAAACTTGTAGCAACATGGGATCTGAAGAACTCCCCCTCTCCAAGTTTAGTCAACCTGAAAGATGGAGATCTCAGGCTCATCCTAGTTCCTGTGAGAATCCACCTTGAAGGGAATCTCAGGGTAGCAGTTTCAGACTGAATAATAGACCTTAAGACATTTAAAGGTCCAAGCTAGGTGGAATTAGCAAATTTTAATCAAATGCTAAGTATCCTAGTAGCTTCTCCCATTGTATCAAAGAAATTTCCCAAGAACCACACCAGTGCAAGGACCATCCTTTTTAGTGTCCATTGTAAGTAGTCCACTCTCTGACACCCTAGCCACAGACTTTTCCTTTCCCAAGCCAGTCTGTAGTTTGAACACTCCCATTTCCTTATAGCCACGGTAATGTCAATCAATCATATTTCCCCCAAAAGGTATATAAATTTCCCAAATCCTATGGTACTTTGGAGCTGTCATTCTCCCACTGTTGGTGTTCCCAGGGGTCTGTAGCCAGAGTCTCAGGTCTCTGTGTGGGTTTGTGGCCCACAGAGGTCTGAGAGAAAATTAACAAATTCCTCTCCTTAAAGATGTGTTTTTTCTGACTATTTAATATTTGTGTGTTTTTTCCAGTTTAACAATGCAAACAAATGTGTACAAACAAGATAAACTGGAGATAACCAACAGATTAGCTACCAAAAAGGCTGAAGCTGGGAAAACAAGACAGGGAAGCCTTTTCATTGCTCTCCCATGATGAGGGGAAAGGGCCAAAGTCCTTGCTATTTCATTTTACAACTGGCGGGTGGAGATAAAAGAGCCCCAAATCCACATTCTTCAACAGAAGACGGGATCTTAGGATCAAATGCTGAGCACCAAAGTATCTGGAAACGGTCATCTCATTCTCCATTTTATAGAAGAAGAAACTGAATGAAGCTTATTGGATTTGCCAGCTGTAAGGTATAAGGTATATAGGCAGTAATGCCAGTCGGGATTTCTCCCAAACCAGAGTTCTTGCCAATATTACTCCACCCCGGAGTGATAGAAGAGGTCCCAACTTTGCTGCCTGGGGAGTCTCAAAGGAATACACCCTTGGAAGACGGGCAAACGTCCAGGCTTCCAACACAAGGAATGAAGAAATTAAGTCCTAGGGGAAATCCTCTTCACAAACAAAAAGGGGGTCACTGGGCAGTTTGGAACTGGCACATCCTCAGGAATGCTCATGTAATGGGGAGAGTCCCTTTTGTTCTCTCATCAACCCTACTCCAATCCTGCTCCTGATTCGATTTCCCTTTCCTACTCAGGGATTTCACTGCACTAGTGAGGGGAGCAGGAACAGCTAGTCACGCCCTATCCATGTTGGAAACTATGGCCTAGAGAGGACAAGACATCAGGTGGCACAACTCGAAAGAAGAGCTGGGGTTCGAAACGAGATGCAAGAAGCCGCGTCCGGCTTCTCCCGGATATGCGCGTGCGCCTCTGTGGGGCTTAGCACTAAATCTCCCAGAAGCCCCTGAGAAAAGTTTTTTTTTTTTTCCTTCGACGAAGGAACAAGCCGGGGTGGAGTGCCGGTGAAAGGGACTGGAAGAATACGGACATTCCTGTTCTTTTGGGGGCCGCTCGTGCACCCCCCGCAAGGAATGGTCTCCTGAGTAGTCATGGGCAGAGGCGGCTTCTCGCTCTTCTGGACATGCGCGAGAGAGGCCAGCCGGGGGAAAGAGTTAAGTAGGAAGAGGAAAGCTGCTGAACCTCAGCTAGGCGAGGGCGGAGACCGGACGCCGGGGTGATGTGGGGGCACATACCGGACGGGCGCAGGCCTCCATCCTAGAGCGGAATAACGACATTGAGGAGACGGAAGTCCCGCCTGCCTATATAGGCTCTTCCAGTACTGAACCCTCGGTCAGGTCAACTTGTCCCGCGGCCTCGGGTAGCAATCTGACTCAAAGCTGATAGGAGAAGCGATCTTCCCAAGTTCTTCTGGGAAAGGTAGTTTTGAGACATGGGGTGTTTTCTGCGCATGCTCACGTCAGGAAGTCTGGTTTAAGAGCTCTCTGCGTCTGTCAATCTGTGATACAGGGAGATTGAATTTAGGAGTCAGCCTTCAAGGGTCCCTTTCTGAATCCCCCAGTTATTAATTTCCCAGCACTTTGTACGTTCCTACACCCCCAACAAGGGGCAGTCTGGCTCTAGAACCTAGGGTCCTGTTTCACTCCCAGAGGAACTTTGTCCCTGAAAAATGGAAGTCTGCATGTCTTCTTCTCTACTTGATTACACTCCCCACCCTGGAGTTCCCGGGGAAATGTCTAAACTGAGCATTGGTATGGCTCAAGGTCTGCCCCCAAAAAGAATTATCAGGTTCCCTTCTAGAAAGTTAATCCTTGTTATAAAAATTGGCTCCAAACAGACACAAAATAAAAGCTTAAATTCAAGACTCTGAAGTACAAATTTAGAAAACAATTGCCCATGCTATTACGTCAAGACAACTTTGTGGGACTGCTGGACACCTTTTTTCTTTCTTATTTTATTATTATTAAAACCTTTACCTTGTGTCTTAAAAGCAATACCATTTATTGGTTCCAAGGCACGGACTGATAAGAAGTATACAATGAGGGTTAAATGACTTGGCCAGGGTCACGCAGCTACAAAGTGTGTGAAGTCAAATTTGAATCCAGGATCTCTCCTCTAAGCCTGGCTCTCAATCCACTGAGCCACATATATTACTTTCATCAAAGAACTGCGCTGTCGGAGCAAATCATTTAATGGTCGCGATCTTCTGGCCACCTAGGACTGTCTCCTTTTCTCTTCCCGAATCCTTTTGGGTTGTTTTCTCCTCTGGGAAGTAGTGTGGCGGCAGGACTCGCCTCCGGAAGGATAGCTGGTAAGTAAAGAACCCAGGAGTTCCAACTCATAAAAAAGTTTCCGAAGCTGAAAGTCTTGGCCTCTAAAAGCCGCTTTTCAGTAGCCTGCCTTTAGGGAATGAATCCCAAAATGGTAAATGTGCCCGGGGGTTTGGGGTCTAATAAAGTAACCTCCATGAAAGTCCTCCTCTGGTGTGGAGCCCTCCCCCGAGATCCTCCCCGTCCAGCCTCTACTTTCCATCCAAACCAGGCTTTCACAAGAGCTTTGAGTCCAAAACTCCTTATTTTACAAAAGGCAGAACTGAGGCTCAGGGATCAGCCTCAGGGAGGCTTTTCACCCAAGAGGTTACCGAGGCTCTTTTCTGAGCAGGCGCAGCATTGATCATGTGTCTGGGAACTACGCTTCCCAGAAGTCACTGCAATGCTCACTTGTGTGCTGAGAGGTGCAGAAAAACCTGACCAGTCGCCATAGAAACCGACGCTGGCCTAGCAAGAGGTGGTGTGAAACGTCCCCGGAAACACAGGTCACCTGGGCGGGACTTTCCGTTTCCTCCTCATCGTCTTTCATTTGTTCTTGTACCTCGCTGGTTTCCCGGCGTAAAGTCAGCCGGTGTGTGGGTGTGTGGATTTTCCCCAGGACCTGGGGACCGGCCTAGCCTCCTACCCTTCCTCCTCTGCTTCCTTTTCCTTTCTTCTCTTCTCCTTTCCCTACCCTTAGTCAGTCAGTCCAAAAACTGGTTAAGCCCCTGCCAAGTGCCAGGCATTGTGCTAAGCTCTGGAGATGTCAAGACAGGAAGAGCCCAGTCCCTGTTCTCGAGATGCACCTTCTTCCCCATCACCTCCTCCCCCTCTAAATAATCACTAGTGTTTAGATAGCTCTTCAGAGTTTGCAAGCGCTTTGCCTATATCCCCTCAATTGAACCTCACAACAACCAGGAGGTAGGTGCTGATTTTATCCTCGTTTTACAGGTGAGGAAACTGAGGCAGGGCGGAGCTAAGAGACATGCCCAAGGTCACACAGCTAATAAGTGTCTGAGGCTGGATTTGACAATAGGGCATGCTGACTCACAGACCTACGCTTTGGACACTGTGCCTCAGTGGAAACAAGCAAGTTGGAGGAGCCCATCTTTCCTCACAGAACCTTCTCTTCTCACTGCCCTCCCCCCCCCCTTCCCTCTTTCCTGTCCTCTCCACCTTCTGCAGCACATCCCACTCTTACGACATTTTTCAGGGTGCCTCCCCCAGGCTGGGCTCTGGATGGATGGATGGGTGGGAAGATTCCTTCTGGCAGATAAGCCTAGCCCCAGGCCCTCTTCCCTTGGGAAAGTGAGGAAACTTCAATGAGATATCTTTCTATCCTGCTCCCTGGGCCTGGATCTCTGCTCTAGAGGAAAGGGACAGCCAGACATTGGCAGTCTGTGGCTATCCTGTTTACTGCCTTTATGACTGGGTAAATCCTTCAATCTCTTCAGACCTCAAACTCCTGATATGTAAAAGGAGGGTGTTTTCCTAAAGTTCCTTCTAAATGAAAATCTGTGATCCTTTCACTCTTTCCTCCTGAAATGAGAAGTATGAGCCTTTTGTGGGCTAGATTTGGAGTTAATGGCCCTGGATTCCAATCACTTATTAGTACTGTTCTGGCAAATCATTTTAATCTCATGGCCTCAGTTTCCTCATCTGTAAAAAATGAGGGGGTTTGACTAGAAGATCTCCAAGGCCCCTGCCTGCTCTAAATCTGTGATTCCATGTTTGTGGGATTGGTTTTCCTAAAGCTTCTTTTCTCCTTCACAGGTCTGCCTTTTGAAGGCGTTGTTCTTCTAGAAGAAGGAAACATGGAGGATAAAGGAATGGTCCCTCTGATTCTAACAACCATATGCCAGGTGAGTTGGAGTTTCCTCTTTCTTTAAATGAAGCCAGATTCTCAAAAAAGGACACCTTCATTTCCCATATCCTGGAATTCAGGAGACTGGAATCATGTTCCCCATTTGCCAAGGGCCTGTTTTCCCTAAACCCAACTAATTCACAAAGGCATTCTGCTCTACTCCATGCTCATTCCTGTGATAGGTATTATAACCATTGTAATCATTAAAATTGGGTGGTCATATTTAATAATTAAAATTTTGGTTTGACAAAATAATAAAGAATTGTTGTGGTTGCCATTTATAAAATTAAAGTTAAACTATGAGTCAGTAAACTGTTAGTTTTATTTACAGCAAGGTAGAGATATTAAAGTGGGAAATATAGGAAGGAGGTAAAAAATATCACCTAGCTAAAAATACCGTAAGCCCTAATCCTAGAGCTTCCAGACCGTGAATGTGAATCCAAATCCAAATTCAAATCTCACCAGAATCCAAAGTCCGGATCAGGAAGCTGAAATCTGAAGAGCCAAAGACACTGAAAAAACTGCTGAGAACCTTCAGTGCACACAAGGCCAAGACCACCAAGAATCCCACCAGAGCTCAGGCTCCCTAGGCTAAAGGCCATCAAGAATGAAGAGCCGGAATGAAGACTGTGAATCCTTCTTAGACTCCTACTTATATACAGTTTTATCCACCCATCAAGCTCTCCTCCTCATATCTCAGGAATCAATCACAGCCTTTCAATTTGCCTGGGGGGGGGGCGGAGCTGTGTCTGTGCTTGTGGCTTTTTAGGGCATGAACTTTTTTGTTAGTGACTTACTAAGTGTAAGTAAGGATACTTTAAGTTCTTGATTGAGTACCTTAAAATAGACAAAGGGAAGGAAAATTCCCCTTCACCATCCAAAAGACAGATGAGCTTCACTAGAAAGACAGCACCAGACGTAGAGATGAGAGGTCCTGGATTCAAATCTGGCCTCTGACACTTAACCCCAGTTGTCTTGCCCTTACCACTCTGGGGAACTGCTACTTAGTATGGATTCTAAGACAGAAGGTAAGAATTTGAAAAAATAAAAGGAAGAAAAAAAAGACAGTCCCAAGTGGAATGAATGAATGAATGAGTGAATGAGCATTTATTAAGAAGCTATTACAATGTGCAAACTATGATAGATACAAATAGAAAAGTAAGACAGTCCTTCTCAAAGAGTTCATATCCTAATGGGTAGACAACACACATTAGTTTCAAGTCAGATGCCAAGGTCCCAAGGGCTTTCAGATGAGATGGTAATGCCTCTTCTTTAGCATCATTTCCACTGATAAAATTCTTTCTCGGTTTGTGATGTTGAACCATTTGATAGTGCCAAGGACTTTGGTAGCAAGAACTCTTTCTTCTGCGTCTTCAGCACTTGGGGCTCTAGCCCTTACAGGAGCAGTGACCAGGCTGTGGTATGATGGTTGAGAACACAGGGCTGGAAGCACTGCTTTTTCTAAAGCTCTTGGCCTCAGGGTGCTGGGCTGGCTCCATCAGGGTCTGAGAGGAATGGTAGCTAAAGTGGTGGTGGGTGGCCTGATCTACCTGGTACGGGGTTCCCCTTATCTCTCCTTCAGGGCAACATGTTTTTCTTCCCCTTGCCTGAGCCAGTCCTCATTTTTGAGCAATGAGATGAGTTTGCAAAGTTGTTCAGAGAAGAGAGATGTTTGTGGGAATTTGCACATGGAAAGATTCATGAAGGCTGCATGATTTGGGTTAGTCCTGAGTTACTGGATCATCTGTGACTGGGCCTAACTAGCTATGGCAAGTAACTCATCTTCAGGATATATTAGTTGGGGTAAACCCAGATTGTGGAAGGCCATGGAGAATATTGCTGGGGGGTTCATTTCCACCTCTGTAAAGACTAGATCGATATATCGGCTGGACATTTTGGGAGCAGAGAAACTGTGTGAGAAGAACACCGGGACATTTTCTTCCTTGCCTGGCTGATAGCCTTTCTTGCCACTCCTGCCCTAATACTAGGGAACTGAAACATGTAAACCAGATTCTCAGTTCCTCAGTCTACTCCATTCTCGAGACCTCCTTTTCTATTGTTCTTCAGCTACGCTCAGAGATCATCCCTCCTCTGATCTTACATCACCCACCAAGGATCCTCAATTGTTTATTGGCAGAAAATTCTTTGATCTGGTCCTAATCGTTTGTCTTTCCATCTTTCACTTGATCCGACAATGCCTAACTTCTTCCCATAACCTCCATTTCCTACCGTTCTTCTGTCTTCTACGCCGTCCTCCCCTGTTCTGACAATACTCTCTTCCTTTGCCTATCTCAGCTGTCTTGTAAACCAGTCCAGCTCTCTCCTGCCCTGTCTTCTTGAATGCTTTTCCCTTTCCCTATCGCCTCTCACATTTTATCAGGATTCCCCCTACTATCTGGCTCTTGCTCTCTGGACAGGCTTTTAATCCCTTCAGGAGCTGTTCTGCCTTAGCCATGCAATCTTTTTAGAAATGAGTTTTGTTGCTTCCTGTTTCTACACCTGTCATTTTGGGATACACTTGTAATAAAGAAGAGAAGTTAATGCAGAACAACCATTACATAGGCTATATGACAGGCTGACTTCTTGTCTCCCCAAGATCCACGTGAAAGAAGATCCTTGGTGAACAGGAATGTGTGTTTGCTCTTTCAGGAATCAGTGACATTCAAAGATGTGGCTGTGGACTTTACCCAGGAAGAGTGGGGACAACTGAACCCTGCCCAGAAGGAGCTGTACAGAGATGTGATGTTGGAGAACTACAGGAACCTGGTCTCCTTGGGTGAGGTCCACTTTTGTCTGTGCTTTGAGATGCCTTTTCATCAACTAGCTCAACTAGAAGTTGACTTTGGGCTATAATGTAGGACAATCCCACACCACTTAGGACTAAGCAAAGTTGCTTCTGCAGCTTGTTCCAAGGTGAAAGGACTTTGTTTTATATAATTGTCATTAGAAACTCAGTGATAACATCCTTGAGGCTTTCCCACCTTTCCCATTCTTTGTTCCTCCAAGTTTAAGGTTCCTTACCAAAGCACCCCAGCAGAAATTAAGAGACTGGAAGGATTCCCATCTTCCTATCAAGGATTAGGTCTTTGAGGACAATTCCCTATGACTCACCTTTACTCATTTTCTGGGTATATAACACAAAGCTTCTTTCTAAGGTCCTCTCCAACCTTCTCTGGACCTCCCTGAAAGAAATGAGGATTGAATTTGGAGATGGCTCTGGTCAACACACTTTCTCACTTCTTTCTTCATGAGCAGGGCTTCTAATTTCCAAACCAGAGGTGATCTCCCATTTGGAGAGAGGGGTCATACCATGGATGGTGGAAAGAAAAATTCCAGGAGGCACCTGGCCAGGTAAGTGAATGAAATTCAGCTAAGAGTCACTGTGGGGAGTTTTAGACTCAGAAATGGGTTCATACAGGTGCTACTGGGACTGAAGCCCAAGAGTTATACCTTGTCCAGTGTATTTGGTAGAAACTTCACCTTTCTTCTGGATCCTATTCCTTCCCACCCTTTATCCCATGATTTTCCTTCTCTTTTTGAATCCTTCATCTTGCCAAATTTTTCCTTTCCTATTTTCACATATATGTTTTATTTAATAATTTGATTTCAAACATGTTTTGAACATATATGTAAATATATGTGTATGTATGTGCATGTGTATTCCGATCTTCGCTTGACATTGATGATCTGCCTTCCAATTTGTTTCATTCCTTAAACTGTCAGACTCTTCAAATGCATAATCCATATTAGCCTTCTCCAGTTCTAACATCTTTCTGATGTTAGAATCAATCTGGCTTCTAGTTTCCCTGACCTATGGAAAATGTTCCCTCAAGTCATCTCTGATTTCCCTCACAGTATTAATCGATTGCACAAATTCTACATTTTACAGCTTGTAAAATGTTTTCCTCAAAACCGCAGAACTTTAGATCTGACAGTGATTGTTTCTCAGGAGTCATTTCTGCAATAGTACCAAACAGAGACGTTCTCTGCCAATCCCACACAAATGAATGAGAACATATTTTTAAGGTCTCAGTATAGGTGAAGCATCGTAATAAACTGAAGGTACAAATAACCAGACCTGGCTCTCGAAGAGTTCCCATTCTAATTGAGGAGATGGTAAATGGGAAAATTCAGTGATGGCCTGATGCTCTAGAAGGGTCAGCAGCAGGGCAGATGGTAAGGCCTAGTGGTCTAGATGCCAAGTAATCTGGTTTGGTCAAGGGTGGAAGGGAGCAAAGCTGATATACAATTAGCTTTAGTGCATGTCGATTGGCAAAACCATATATGTTTCTAGTTTTAAATCATTTGACAGTGTCAGATACGTTGGTGGCAAGACCTTTTTCTTTTCTGGACCTTTTTATTTTATCTTTTTCAATGAAGATACTTTTCCTTCTCAGAAAATAATGAAGATGAAATAAACCTTGAGCAACTAAGCTGCCCTTGTCTTGTCAGCCTCCCACCTCCCAGCAACCATCTTATCCCTGCTTTCTCCTGTAGAAGTTCAGAAAAAACCTACTCCATTTTTTCTGGGCTAAGCTCCTCCTACCAGATTTGGCTTATTAAGAGCTTTGGCATTCCTTACGTCATTTCCAGTATATTTTATTGGTCCTTTGTTACCTGTCCTTGTTTTCATCTTCATACACTGCTTTTTCAAGTCTGAAGTTGGTTGGTGAATCTCTTATTCAATCTAAATAGATCTCTTTAAAGAACTCCCATTTTTCATCACTGGAATTATCATTTTGTCTTCAGAATTTCATTCTTGAACATCAGATGTCTGCCTATACTGACTTCCTCATCCTCATTTAGGCCCTGGGATATTATCTATCCTTTCCCCTGGGTCCTTTGAAATCTGCTTTCCAAAAATCTAGAGTTTTAGTCAGAGGAGGCCTGGTCTTCTCCTTCTCTGTCACAAACTCTAAGGGGGAGCGATCTTGTCTCCCACCCCCTTCAGAATGCCCATCACTTCCACCCAAGTTCTTTCCTGGTAGTAGGAATTGTATCTAGAATGAAATCGTCCCATGTCGATTCTTCACCTTTTGGCTCATGTAAAAGAAAATGTTGCCTGCCATGAACTTTGGGGGATCACTTCACTATATTTCAGCTCAGAGGATATACTGAGGGAGTTTTCTTCTTTCTCAATTCATGTTTCTATAAACTTTCTGAAGACATATGGAAGCTTGACATATGACAAAATATATCAGCTCTTTTTGAATTTAGTTTTTCCAATTCCAAGGCTAGGACTCCCTGCCCCCACTCCCAAATATGTTGCTGTCTCCTTGTCTTCTACCTAAATTCAATGTTGTTTTCTCAGATCGGAGTATTCTTAAGCCTTTTTGATGCTTTTTGATAGTGTTGGTCCTTCATGGTTTATGTTTCCTCTTTGTAACTTCCATCTTCATGCCTAAATCTGCCCCCTGGGATCGAGTAGAAGCCTAATCCCTCTTCCAAATAACAGCTTTTAAAACAATTTAAAAATGGCTGTCATGTCCCCCCTGGGGTCTTCTCTTCTTCAGGGAAAATATCACCATTCCTCTGAATTGAAATTTCTAGCAGCCTTCTTTGGACATGTCCCAGCTTGTACATCCTTCCTCAAATATGGCACCCACATCTACAAGGGGCAAAGAGAAAAGGACTTTTTTACCTCCCTTTTATTGGACACAGCTTCATCTCATAGAACAAGATAGAGCAAGGAAGGTCATCTCAACTCGGGCTCTAAAGATAAATAATTTCCTTCAGCCAGAAGCCCTGGAAGAGTCTCTTTCTGGGCAGTGAAACAATTTGAGGAGTCACTGAGCTGCCTAGATTGGCCATATGACTTCATCTGTTTCTGGAACAGCTCACTGGTTCCCTACAAGACTGCAAATGCCCCTTTGACAGTAGAATTTAGAAGGTCAGCTTTATTTTACAGTAGCAACAAGGTCTATGGAGGGCCCAGCTTTGGGTGCTTATAAGCAAGAGGTATCTTGGGCTATTGTATGAACTATAGGTGCAGGGAAAGAATTGTTGAAGTATGCAGTAGATAATACATTAGATCCTCTCATGGACTATTTCCTACTGGGTATTAAGGCAGTCATAGGTGACCCAAGGGAAAGATTCCTCCTCACAAAAAATGACCTGGTCCAGTCTGCATTGGAGAGAGACTACAGTGGAAGCTGGCCTCATTCAATCAAGTGAATGCCAGATCCAAAGACAGGATCTGGAGGATGAAACAGTAATTCAGTAAATTTGGCACAGAATCCAATCAATCCTTAAGGAACTAAAGCCAAATATTCGCAATTTGCCTGCCCAAAGCATTGCTTTGGACTGGTGGCTTCATGCTTTTTATTCTTCATTCCATAGCTCAGACATAATGATCTATGTGGTCATGCACACAGTGACTCTTTGTACCACTGAGCATTACTGTGGGTTAGAAAATACTGGTCTAGGTTTTATGCCATAGGTACAAATAATAAGTCTAAACTCTTCCACATAGCTGTTTTTCAAATATCTGAAAATAACTCTTCCCTGAATCTTCTTTAAGCTAAACATGGCCATTTCTTGGAGCCATTCCTAGGATATGGTTTACAGATCTTTTTTCCATTCTGGGAGCATTCTTTTACAAATAGGATGAGGTTGATCAGTATCCCTCCTAAAATGTTGGAGAGCCATAACTGAATGCACATAGTTTTGGGTCATCTGCAAATTTCCTAAGGAAACCTTTTATGTTGTCATTGAAATTGTTGATGAATATGTGGAATAGTGTAAAGATGATTTAAGAGTTGTGACTTAAAATCTAGATTTAATTGGTCGCCAAATAAAATACCCAAGTCAGTCTGGAAATTTATGGTAATTTAATTAATATAGAGGGAAGGAATTAAGGAGAGGGAAGGAAGGGGATATAGGATTTCTCCCACCTGGCCTGTGCCAGGGGGGAATTTTAAATCCCTGCCTCTAGGTCTCTGAAGAAGATTAGAGGCTTCTAAGAGGATAAAGTTGGAAAGTAAAGGAGGAAAACTCAGCCAGAAACTCACCACCAAACCGGACAATAGCTTGTAACCACGCTAAGATGCCAAAAGGCTCAGCACACTCCTCTCAGCTAACTCTCCACTGCCAATAAGGGAGAGAGAGTCCCTCTAATCTAGATCCTCTCAGAGACAGCAAGGGAGCCGAATATATAGACCTTTCACCCTTGTGTCTCCTCCTCTAAATGCCCATTCCTAGTTCGCATCTTCTTTTGGTTAGATTATATCTTTAGAGTTACTTCACACTTCTTTATTAAGTTCACCTTTTGTTACTTGAGCTTTTTGTGATTAATTTAACCTTTATAATTACTTAACACCTTTTTGTATTAGGATACTAAAAATAGATTTAGCTTAAAGTTCTAGCTTCACTATAAGGTGAGAACTAAGTACCTTCATTGTTCAATCAAGATTGCAACTTTGTCTTCCCCTAAAGTAAGGTTTAAGTAGGGTGGAGTGATTGAAAGTTTACAATAGGACCCAGCCATGTACAAAGCCCTAATGTATCACATTAGACTTCCAACTTAGTTGACATTAGTCAACCCCAAGTGTCCCCAAGACCCTTTTAGGGATAAGGTATTTAAACTTACTGCCTACTTGTACTGTTATCTAACACAGTTTGTGTGTGTGTACATGTGCATTTTATCCAAAAAGATGTCTTGAAAGACTATGTAAAAAATGTGCCTAGGTAAATGATATCTATTTGTTTAGATAAACGTTATCCACATAATCAGCAGTTTAGAAGACTAATCATTTAAAAATGAAGATCTTTTAGAAAGATTTTTGTTATTGAATCTTTGGTGGGTTTTTTAAATTAGTACATTCTTTTCTAAGTACCAACAAGAAAAAGGTTGCTAATAAATTCCAGAATTTTATCAGAGATTGGCATGAAGCTTATTGGTCCTTGGTTTCCTGAATCAACTTGTTTCTCCTTTCTCTCCAAATTTTGTCATTTTCCCAAAGATTAACAGTGATTCATTGATGGCACCAACATGTTCTTTTAGCTTCCTTTAGATACAATTAATGTATCTTCGTTTGGGATACTAATATTTATTTAAGGCATCTAGATGCTAGTATGATTTTTTTCACATATCTAGATTTTGTTTTATTATTACCAGTGTTGGTTCTATCCTTTCCAGGTCAATGATTTTCCTTATTAAATGAGCCCAAATCTGAAATTTACTGTAAAGCAATTTCCTTTCTTATAGCAAAAAGGAAAACAAATATCCTTTTTTCTCCTCCCCCTTTTTTTTCCCAGAGGCCATTCATCAGGAGATTGGTTGTGAAACAATGGGGTCACCTTCAACACAGAGCATTTCTGTGGCAGAACCACATGACAAAGGATCCATGAAGAATGATTCCTGGATTTCCAAGCAAGGAGAAGTCTGGGAATGTAATCTCAAATTAAAACAACAGAGATATTCCCAGGAAAGGCAGTCCCATAAGATGAAAGTCAGCCCCAGAAAAGGTTCTACTATTAGTGTTAATGAATGTAATACGTTTGAAACAAACTTCAATCTGGGACCAATCCTTTTTATTCAACAGAGTGTTGATACAGAAGGAAGTCTGAGAAAATGTGATAAACCTAAGGAAAACTTTAAACAATATTCAGATCAGATTAAGCATCATGGGATTATTTTTGAGAAGATCTGCAAATATAATCAATGTGGAAAGTCATTCTGTTATCATTCAGATCTTAATCAAAATTGTGGAAAACATATTGAGGAAAAAACATTGAATGGTAATAAATGTCAAAAAGTCTTTCAAAACACCTCATCCTTTACACATAATAAAATTCATACTGCAGAGAAACCTTTTATTTGCAATGAATGTGGGAAAACCTTCAGCCAGAGAGGAAACCTTACTGAGCATAGGAGAACTCATACTGGAGAAAAACCCTTTGAATGCACTGAATGTGGAAAATCTTTTAGCCGTAATGCCCATCTTACTGAACATAAGAGAATTCATACAGGAGAGAAACCTTTTGTATGTAATGAATGTGGCAAATTCTTTAGCCGGAGTGGACACCTTACTGAACATAAGAGGGTTCATACTGGAGAAAAACCCTTTGAGTGTCATGAATGTGGGAAGTCCTTTTGCTGGAGTGGACAGCTTACTCAACATAGGAGAATTCACACTGGAGAGAAACCCTTTGAATGTCAAGAATGTGGAAAATCTCTTAGTAACAACTTTTGCCTTACTCTACATGAGAGAATTCATACTAGAGAGAAACCCTTTGAATGTGATGAATGCGGGAAATCCTATAGCCGAAGTGGACACCTTATTGATCATAAGAGAATTCATACAGGAGAGAAACCCTTTGAGTGTAATGAATGTGGGAAAGCCTTCAGGCAGAGAGGACACCTTACTAAACATCAAAGAATTCATACTGGAGAGAAACCCTTTCAATGTAGTGAATGTGGGAAAGCCTTCAGCCAAAGGGGAAATCTTACAGAACATGAGAAAATTCATGTGACAGTGAAACCCTTTGAATGTAATGAGTGTGGGAAAGTTTTCAGTCGGAAATCTTACCTTCGACTACATCAGAGAATTCATCCCTTACAGAAAACCATTGACCATACTTGATATGGAAAAAGACTTTGACTTCAGTTATTGCCTTATTTGACATGAATAAATGAATGTGAGTGGAAAAGCCTTTAAGCACTTTCTTTGTGTAAAGCATTGTGTTTATGAGGGGGCAGTGGATAGAAAATCAAGACAATCCTTGCTCTCCAGGAGCTCATTTTCTAAAAGGGGGAGACAGATACACATAAGAAGTTTCAGATGGAAAGGCCCAATGGTTCTAAGGGTGAATCAACAAAGCAGCTAATAATGCAATTTCTTTAGTGTTATTTCTACTGATAAAACTAGATCCACTTCTGATATTGAACCACTTGGCACCATTCACAGTGTCTGAGAGTTGAAAAAGATCTCAGAGGTGATCCAACCCAACCCATCCCTTATCAGTAATTTCCTCCACTTGTCAGCAATAGTAACTTTAGCATGTCACAATATGCTATTAATTCATATTTTTATTGAGTATTTTTGAATCTTGATGCACTGGGGAAATTAAGATGTAAATGTCCATCAAAATAAGCACTTTAATTCAAGAGCCAGCACAAGCCAACAAAAAGCCCACACGATAAAAACAGCTACCGCCTGAGAATCCCAACTCTCACTACTTTCATTTGACACATGTCTATTCTAGCACATGTAATTAGGTAAAAAATAGGTTGAAAAACTGAAGAGGTCAAAACAGCAGTCTTTGCAGATGACATGATAGCAAAAATAAGAAGTCCAACTTTCAATTAAAAGATCAGTGGAGACTAGAGGGGTCCACAAAGTCACATGCAGGATAGCAGATGAACCCATAGCATTCTTAACTCTTGCTACCAGTGGAGATCAAGAATGTATGTAAAGAAAAGCAACTGCTTGATCACATGGTTTGATGTGGATATGATTGAGGATGCAGACTCTAAGAGATCTCCCTAGTGCAAATATCAATAATATGGAAATAGGTCTTGATCAGTGACACAGTTAAAACCCAATGGAGTTGAGCATTGGCTACAGGAGGGGGGGGGTGGGAGGAGGGGAGGGAAAGACCATGATTCATGTAACCATGGAAAAATACTCTAAATTAAGTAAAAAAAAAAGAATGTGTGTGTATCTGTATACGTATACAGGGAGCACACACATACCATTTATGATAACAAAATCCATTGAATATTTGGCAGTTAACTACCTAGAAATATATATGACCCATGTTAGAAAAATATAAAAGTATAATGACTGAAGTTAAAAAAAAATAGTTGGGGGGGATATTGTAGTGAGTTCTAGAAAATAACTGCTTAGAAGGAAGATGAAATTAGGTACTGCTGTAAGCACTTAATTATCGAGCTGAGAGAACTTTCTCCCATTCTACAAAGAGAACAAGAAAAAGGCTAGAAAAGTTGAGAAATATGACAGGTAAAATTTGGCATCTAAAATGGGACAATGTATCGATAGATGGTCAGAGAATATGAGAAAACATTTTTTGAAGGGGAAAAGTTAATCACTAAGGAATTCAAAACTTTTGATACCACCAAATTGGGGGAAAAAATAAAGCAATGTAACTCGATGCCAACAGCTTAGAAAAAAACAAGAATATTAGAGAATCATTTTTATGGAGAATGAATGAGCTGCATAGAGTAAAAGTTATAAATATAATCATGCCTTTCGACTCAATGATTTCATTATAGGGAATGTGTCCTGGCAGTGATGTCAGAGGTTTTGAAATATTTATCTCTTAGAAGATTTTCATGGGAATATTATTTATAATCACCCCAAACTGGAATATTGTAAATGCTCAAGAGTAGGGTAATGGCTAAATAAATTGTTATTCAGTCATGTCTGACTCTTCTTGACCCCAAATGGGGTTTTCTTGGCAAAGATACTGGAGTGGTTTGTCATCTCCTTTAGGGATTATGGCAACAGTTTGTCATTTTTGCCCAGGGTCACACAGTGAGCAGTACCAGAGATTGGACTTGAACTCAGGCCTTCCAGGCCTAGCACTGTATCCACTGAACCATTTGGCTTCCTCTATGGCAAACAGAAGTTAAGTGACTTACCCAGGGCCAGACAGCTAAGTAAGAGTCTGAGGTCAGGCCTGAATTTATCTCTTAATTCCTGGGCCAGAACTCTATCCATTGAACCATTTAGCCATTTCAAATAAGTTGTATGCATGTAATATAATCATTTAAACAGAGCTAATGGAGCATTAGAAGCATAATGAAAACTGTAAATAATGCAAAGAAGGGAAAAAAAGCAGAACTAAAAGAGAGTAAGTATCCTAACTACAATCTTACAGGTGGAAGAATGGACAAAACCTGATAGAGGGTGCAATGTCAAGCTAGGACAGATGAAAAAGATTTAAATGTACCTCATAAGACAGGTTTCATTTTGCTGATGTTTGACATTAAAGTTGCAATAAATCATTAAAAAATACTTTATCTTGCAATTCCAAGGAATGATAGGTGTGAAGTATAATACTATGTGGAGATCCAGTCAAAATTGGAATGGAGGAGTTAATGGTAAATCACCTTTAAGAGCATCATTTTCATTGGGATCCCCTTCTCCTTGAATTTTCCTCTTGTTTTTCCTTCCTTCCTTCCTTCCTTCCTTCCTTCCTTCCTTCCTTCCTTCCTTTCTTTCTTTCTTTCTTTCTTTCTTTCTTTCTTTCTTTCTTTCTTTCTTTCTTTCTTTCTTTCTTTCTTTCTTTCTTTCTTTCTTTCTTTCTTTCTTTCTTTCTTTCTTTTCTTTCTTTCTTTCTTTCTTTCTTTCTTTCTTTCTTTCTTTCTTTCTTTCTTTCTTTCTCTCTCTTTCTTTCTCTCTCCCTCCCTCTTCCTCCCTCTTCCTTCCTCTCCCTTCCTTTCCTTCTTCCTTCCTTTCCTTCTTCCTTCCTTCCTTCCTTCCTTCCTTCCTTCCTTCCTTCCTTCCTTCCTTCCTTCCTTCCTTCCTTCCTTTCTTCCTTCCTTCCTTCCTTCCTTCCTTCCTTCCTTCCTTCCTTCCTTCCTTCCTTCCTTCCTTCCTTCCTTCCTTCCTTTCTTCCTTCCTTCCTTCCTTCCCTTCCCTTCCCTTCCCTTCCCTTCCCTTCCCTTCCATCTTAGAATCAATATTGTGTATTGGCTCTAAGGCAGAAGAGCAGTAAGGGCTAGACAATGGGGGTTAAGTGACTTGCCCAGGGTCATACAGCTAGGAAGTGTCTGAGGCCAGAGTTAAACCTGGGACCTCCCATTTCTAGGACTGGCCCTCAATCCACTGAGCCATCTAATTGACCCCTGAATTCTCCTATTTTCAATTCCTTCCATTTGCTGTCTCTGGGAGTTAACATTTCAGGAGCTTAATAAATGTTGATTGATTGACTGATTCTTTATTTATACCCTTGTTTACCATGGAGTTGACCGTAGTATAACCTCTTCTGCCCTTTGTCCCACAATGAGTCACCTACAGGAGAGAGTGGGGATTTAGTTGATGGTTCCAGTTCTAGTTCCCTCCATATTCTCTTCTATCATTAAATTCCACTTCCAACTTTATCTCCTTGTGTACTTTTCCAATATTTTTGTGGTCCCCAAGAGTATTTACTCCATAAGTCTCTTTAAAAAAAAGCTTTTATAGGCTGGGCCTTTAGGCTTGATAATGGAACAAAATGAAACTTTCATCAATAAACCACCAGAAAAAGCACTAGCAAGAGAAGGATATTTAACAAGTGTAGACCAATGTCTACAAAATTGGACACTTTTAAGTTGATTTGCCTGAGCACAGCTCCCTGGCCTGAGCTGCCCATCACTTTTCACCAGCCAGATACCTGGTGCTTCTCAGGGCTATTTTATACTGAATCGATAAAGAAGTGAAATCAATAATCTGAACCTTCCTCCTTCTAAGATATCTAAGTTGTTTTTTTTTTGTTTGTTTTGTTTTTTGGAAAACACCATTGTTATGAAAACTATTGTAAAGTAGCAAAAGCTATATAAAAGGAAATCTAACAAGCCCAGTTAGTTCAAGTCTGCTGCTAGAAGTATTTTCAACTTCAAGCTACTAGGCATACGTAATTTAAAAAAATTGGGGGGGGGGATTTTATTTAATTAGTTAATTTAGAATATTTTCCCATGTTTACAAGATTCATCTTTTTTCCCTCCCCTCCCCCTAACCCCCTCCTGCAGCTGACCTGCAATTCCACTGGGTTTTACATGTGTAAGACATCCAAGTTTTGAGGAAGGTTCTGATGCTTTTAAAAAGGAAAAAAAAAATTAGACTAACTTGCCTGAGGGCAAAAGCTAGGATGTTGCTCCTACCGCAGAAGCTCCATACATGGATTTATTCATTTCTGCTATTTTTTGTTTTTCTCTTGTTTGAGGTATTTGCAAGCCAAATATTCTGTTCATGCTGGTTTGTTCTCTATCCTCAAATACTGTACTTGTTTCATTTCTCCCATCCCCCTAAACTCTGTAGACCTCCCATCCATGGCCCACTCTCCTCTCTCTGAACTTTGCACTGCCCCAAAATAACCCACTCCGGATATACCCACCCCTTCTACTGTTCTTTCTAGAACATTTGCTCCATAATTAACTTCCTCTTAATCTTAAATCTCTTCCATCTTCTGCCTTTCACTCCGGACCTAGTTCCTGCCCAAGGACACTATATCTCCAGCTACTCTTTCAAATAATGGTTGCTCTTTCATTCATATCCACCCACTGGTGGGAGAGTCAAGATTCTCCTTGGTCTCTGTTGCCACTTCCAAATTCTCCCTTTACTTCTTTGAGGTTCAAACTACTACAAATATTTTCTATCCAGGTCTTGGTGGCTGCTCTCTATCAACACCTTCCTCCCCTCCAGGATATTCCCATTCCTTCCTTAATGAGTTCAATGCCTAGCTTAGTCTTCTTCCCACCCATTCTTGTCTCTCCATGATGAATTGTCAAAATCCTTCCCTGTGGTACCAACAGGCTGGTCTCCTGTCTGGAGCATCCTTCAGAGTGTTTCTATTACAAGATTAGGACGAGAAGAAATGGTATGGAATGGGTAATGGAAATGGCCACGTGAAAGAGGCTTCTGGGAGAGGCCTGAAGACGGGGAATGGAGCTGCTTTGGAGATATTCTGTGACCGGGTCCAGTTTTCCAACCAAGTGAGGAGGAATCTTTTTAACTGCCATTCCTCAGTTCTTTCTCCACTAGCTTCCAGGCTATAAACCCGAGTTACTGGAAGGAAGGGTGGCTCTCTCAACAGGAACCGGAGTAGTTTGGGGGAGGGAGAGATTTGGAAGGGAAGAGAAGTGTAGAGGGCTCCGTTTGGAGCGTGCCAAGTTTGGGATGTCTTGGAGACGTTTCCATGGAGATGTCCAACAGCCAGCTGGGATAAGAATGAAAAGCCAGCAGGAGATCCTAAACGTAGAACCAGAGGAGAACCTTGGAGGCCACCAAGGACAAGCCCGACTTTTCACAGAGGAGGAAACAGACGTTAAATGATTCGCCCGTTATGTGATGGAGGATTTGAGCTCAGGACTTTGGGACTCCAGGAGCTGGCGTCACTTTGGAGGAATCCCAGAAAGGGGAACGGTTAGATAAGCAGGAGAAGAACCAGAAGAGGGCAAGGAAAACCTAGAGTAGAGGGTGGCAAGGAGGAGGGTGACTGACGGAGTCAAAGGCTGCAGAAAAGTCAAGAAGGAAGAGAAAAGACCATTAGGAAGCCATCGGTAGTAATTGGATAGTTTCAATGGAGGCAGGAGTTTGGAAGACGGACTGCAAAGGGTTAAGAAGAAAGGCCGAGTTGTGAAAGCTGGGAATCGGGTTGAACTCGTTACACGCCTACTGATGGGACTTCTGGGAAATGTAGTCCAGGGATGAGTGCAGAGATGCTCATTTGTCAATAGACCAACTTTGTGTCAGAAGACTCCATTTCCCAGAAGGGAATGAATCAGGAGGTTGGTCCAGTAGGTCAGCCCTAAACAGCCACCGGGCCCCGTTGAGTCCTGGGAATTGTAGTTCCTTGTCCGTGGGGTGCGCAAGCGTATTTACCAGGGGACCAGACAGTTCGGGCCTTTGTTCACCGTGTGGCTTGGCGGGTGCAGGTGAGCGAGCGGGGGGATGGGGCTCATGGCGCAGTGCGCGTGTGCGCGGGCGTAAGTTTGTGAATGAGCAAGTGTTACGAGTGGGGGAAAGGGGAGTGTGTGCCCCAGGGCTGGGGGAGGGGCCGGGGCAGGGGCCGTGCATCTGGGTCCGAGGGCGGAGTGGGGGCGGGGAAGGCGGCTCCCTGGTTGCAGCTTGGCGCACTGGGGAGACCGAGGGATTTGGAGCAGTGAATCTCAGGTTCGAATCCCATCTCTGACTCTTTCCACCGATCATCACCTACCTCAGTTTCCCCATCTGTAAAGTGGAGTAACAACAGCCCCTGCAAAATGCCTCATTCCTCAGCCTCAGTTTCCCCATATGATGTAACAACACCTGCCAAGAGCTGGGACAGATGGGAAGGACCTCCAGATCTAGGGTTCAAGTCCCACCATTGCTAAAGTCTGTGCGATTTGGCCAAGTGATGTAACCCCTCTGGGTTTCATTTTCCCCTTTAAAATGAGAGGAGTGGGATGAAATCACCCCTGAAGCATTTCTCAGGAAGACATCGAAAGTTAGGCTCCTAGAGGCCTCGGAAACCATCCAGCCAACACCCATTTTACAGATGGGGGGGGGGGGGGGAGTGATGGTGATGATGATGTCTTTACAGCCACCCAGGAAGGCAGCTGCCCATTTTAGAGAGGAAACTGAGGCAGACAGGGGTGAAGTCCGAATCACACAGACAATAAGAGTCTGAGGCTTGATTTGAACCCAAGCCCGGTGGGGCTCCATCCACTTTGCCACCCGCTGAGCCTGGAATTTGTGCAAGTTCTGAGGCCTTTAACATGTTATAAAATATTATAAAATAACATTAGTATAGGTGAAGTCCTTGGGCCAATCTCTCTTCCTTGAATCCGAGCCCCAGGAAGTGTCTGGGAGGAATCTTGATTCCCTGAAAGCAGCACATGCTTTGCTGTGGAAGAGTGACAAGGTCTTTGTTTAATTCAATGAAGAAAGTGTCTGTGGGGTCACCATGGGAAAGGAGGAGAGATTGAGGGATTGTTTTCTGGAAGAGATTTTCTCTTGTTCCTGCTGTTCCTAATGACCTTCCACTCCAGGCTGCAGAAGGAGAAGAGGTGCATCTTGGGAGCGAGGTCCTTGTGGGAATTGTTTGGCTTGATTAGGCATATTTATTTTTTAAAGGAGGGGGCCTTGTTTTCTTATTTTTAATGGAAGAGACTCAGGTTGGAGAGAGAAAGATGGATGTTTGTTCAATAAAGTCAAGAGCCTTAACTCTGGTGGGAGAAAAAGCAAAAACAAGACTTTCAGCTGAGTGACTCAGTTTACTCTGATAGGGGATTGTATCTTTTCTTTTAAGGTGACTTGGAAATATAAGTAGCAATTATGGAGTAGGTCAGACAGTTACAGTTAGCAAGGGGAAACCCAATAAAGAGAGAGGAGATAGAAAGTAACCAAAGAAGGGGAAAGCTTCCAGCAGCTTAACCTGAGTCCTGACACTATGATTCCCAGAGGCAGAGGGAGAGCTTTCCCCACACTGGGCAGCCCATGTTCAAAGGCATGGAGAGAGGAAATGGAATATTGTGAGTGAGAAACCACAAGCAGACATCGAGGCTGGTCATTGAGTGAGTAGGGGAGTGTGTTGTTAAACTAAAGGTGCAAGATTGGGTCGTGCTCTGAATGCTGAAACAGAGGAGTTTAGACTTGAATCCGGAGACAAGGGAACCATGTTAATTTACTGAGTAGGGGAATGAAATGGCCAAAGTCGACCCTTAGGGAAATGACTTCAGTGATTGTGTGGACCAGTGGGTAGAGACTGGAGACAGGGAGCCCAGTCAGGGCGCTGTTGCAGTAATTTAGGTAAGACATGATCCGGGACCTGCACTCAGGGATGTCAGTTGAGCAAGTAGAGAAGAGGAAATAACCTCAAGATAAATGAAGACTCCAAGATTTGGCAACCGACCGTGCGTGAGAAGTGGAGGATGACTTCCAGGTTGCCAGCTTGGGGCACTGGGAGGATAGGGTTGGTGGTGCCTTCAGCAGTAATGGGTCAAGTCAGAAGAGGGGAGAATTTGTGGGGGAAAGTTGGTGGGGTTTGTCGATGTTGAGATGCCTACAGGATTTGTGATGGTAATGTGGAAGAGAGAAGTTAGGAGAGAGGCGAAGACTGCCTCAACAGATCTGGGGATCACATTCTTGGGAATGACCATCAAACCCAGGGGAGCCGATCAGACGAGACGAGATAGTATGAAGACAAATGAGAAGAGGACCAACAACAGTTTTTTTTGGGGGGGGGGAGAATGGGTAAAAGTATCAAACGTAGCCAAGGTCAGCATAGATGAATATTGAGAAAAGGCCACTCAGGAGATCCCTGACGGTGGTTCCAGTTCAGCATCGAGGTTGGATGTCTGCTGGCAGAAGGTTGACTAGAAAGTAAGAGCAGAGAGCTTTTTGGAATGGTGGGAAGAAGGAAGAGAGGTGATAGCTCGAGTGAGAGTGACGGGGACACTTGAGTGTGTTTTTGGAGGTTGGAAACTGGATAGATAGAGCAATGGGAAGCATAGACCAGCAGCTGATGGTTGAATCCCCTAGAGCTGTTCCGATGATCACCAGGAGTAGGAAGGAACCAGGGGATGTCTTTGAGGCCAGGTCTCTGGGGCCTTTCCTTGTACCCTCATGCTTAGTCTGGTTTTTGGTGTATAGTTAGAAAATCTTGAACCCCTAAAAAGTTCCAGTCTTCACATAATTGTTTATAAGTTCCATAGCTCCTCCCTGTCCCTCTCTTCTCTTGTGCCCCTCGCTGAGTTAGCTAGCTTTTTTACTTTAGTTATTATTCATAAACTTTAAAAAATATAAGTTATTGTATGTTGATTTTAATCTTTACCTTGGCACATAGTAAGCACTTGATAGAATGCTTACTGATTGCACAAGATTGAAAGTTAGAGAGAGGGTGGATGATGAGAGGGGTAAAATGCCAGGGAATGAGATGAAAGTCACAAGTACAGGGTTGGCCCTCTTCTTCAGAAATGGAATAAAGGAGGAGATACCAGGGTTGTGTGACAACCACCCTAACAACCCCCCTTCAGGATACAGCCTGGGGCAATGATAATCACAACTGGCATTTACTGTGCTTTTAAAGTGTGGAAAACATTTTTTATTTTCCCATCAACCCTTGGGAAGTAGATAATATTATTCCAAGGGGGGTGGTATTGAGGGAGAAACCAGATTGTGATTTCATTGATAAAAGGAGTTCCTAGGTGAGAAAATTCCCCCAGCCAGTGTAGAGCAGCTAAGATCTTCGAAAGCCATCTGGAGTATTCGGGTTTTACGTGACTTGTCCAAGGTCCCACAGCCAATAGGAGCCAGAGTCAGGATCTGAATTTGGGTCAGCCTGATCCTCTTTGCCACACTAAGGACAATGGGGCTCAAGGGGATTTTCCAGGGTGATGAGCCAATGGGCACGATTTGAATTCAAGCTTCCTGAGAAGCCCAGCTTTAGACTCTACGGGGCATTCGTTGTCTCTCCTCACAGGAAGCGTTTCTTGCTAAGGAGGCAGAGTGCCGGCTCACAGTGATTATTCTGACTATCGCCCTTACTCCCGAGTCTGCAGGAAGGTGAAAGAGGAGACTCGGGACCCTGATCAGGGGAGGACTGCGTTGCCGGAAAGCAGGAATCCCCCGTAGAGGAAGACAGCTGCCGCTGCAGAGCCAATGAAGGGCTGCCAGGGCTGGGGCAGAACCATTCGCCATCCGGCCTCTGCACTGATCCCAGAGCACTAAGGAAACAAGGCGGAAGCGACCATGGAACGTTTGCCCGAAATGCTTGAGAAAGGTGAGACTTCAGGCGGTTGGAGGGCCAGGTTGGTGCAGGGCTGGCGAGGGGAGGGATGGCCGCCATGGGGAGGGAGAGATCAAATAAACCCCAAAGGGCCAGCCAAGAACTGGCAAGTCCTTTCCAACAGCTCTCCTGTGCCAGGTTTTCTAGTCCCGCTCTAGTCAGCCTCTTCTGGCTACGTGGCGCCCGGCCAGGGGCTCTCTCTGAACGTGGCCCCAGAGCTAAACCTACGCTCTAGCTCCGGCCAGTCCAGGGTAGAGTGCAGAGAGCGAGTTTCCTTATGCGGAGGAAACCACAGATTCAGTGTCATCCCTCCATCTCCACTTTGTGAGGAAACGTATTAAATAGAACGGAAGCGCTTCCGGCAGACCCTCTTCTTTTAAATCGCCAGCCTGTGCCGAGCACCGAGTCCGTCTGGGTGCGGCTCCCCCTCCTCACTTTGGAGATTTCCCCCGATATTTGACAGGCCTTCCATTTAGGCCTCTTCGGAAGCCCCTGATATTCGCTGACTAAATCAAGGACAAAGCCCTGCACCGCCCCGGGAGCCTCTGCCCTGCCTCCGCTTCTGGTTTCTGTTAAGACAACTCTTTGGATCTGCTCGTTCATCTGTTCTGGGTTTCTCGAACCACACCGTCACAGCCCACAGCTTTCCTTTTTTGTTTTTCCCCACAAGGGTACGGGGAGAAATAGACGTTGTTATTGATGGTTCAGGCTGATCATTCTATTAAATATTTTACCAATAATACCCCAAAGGCCAGAACAAAACCTACCAATGTGGCATCTACCGAGGCCACCATCTTGGGATTTCCATCCTGCTTGGCCTGGAAGTGACCCATCACCTCTGGTCTCCATCATGGCCCTTTCTCTCCCCCGTAGCTCTGCCTCTTCACAACGCTGTCCTCCCCCAAGAAAGAAGCTTAGCGGAGGCGGAGGAGAAAAAGCAAGGCATGACCTCCAGGCTCCTGACAACCAGATCCCAGGTAAGTTGGGGCTTTCTCTTTGCTAAGATGCCCATTCAGTCAAGTCCCATTCAAGAACGAGACCTGCCCCTCTCCCAGAGCACTTAGTCTCTTCTCCTGGGTGATGTCAAGGCCATGGAGTTCATAGAGCATTCCAGCTGGAAGGGGCATTCAAGACTGCCCTGTGTCAGATTCTAATTTGACAAAGAATAAGAAGAATAATTAGAAACTCTAGCTAGTATTTATACAGGGCTCTGAGGCTTTTTAGAGTAATTCACTCCGCAAGTCTGATAATGAACGAATGAATGCCCATTAATTAAGGGCCAAATCACCGAGCTAAACTCAGGGTACCAAACAGGAAAATGAGGCAGCCCCTGCTTACGTGGGCCTCACATTCCCCCAGAGGGAGACGACACCCCTGGGAGGGCTATGCCAAGAGAGAAACATCCTTGCCAGTTTCACCAGGGAGATCCTCTCTTGCCTCTCAGGTCGATGTGCTTTTCATCGTGACTTTTGCTACTACATCTTTCTCTCCAGGTTGAGAGACTCGCCCGTGCTCACACACAGTGGGGGTTGTGGGAGTCAAAGGTGGGACTTGAACCTTGGTCTTCCCATGTGCTACACCATACTTGTAAGAGTTAATTGTGTGCGCTCTGTGGAGGGAGATTTTCATTTTTGTACCCCTCCTTCGTAGCTTACAGGACGTTACGTCCTTATATGAGTAGGTGCTTAATAAGTGTCTGTTGGAATATTTCTGGGGTGGGAGAGGGATAAGTCTTGCCCTGTGGATACCTGGAACAGAGAGAGACAGAGAGAGAAAGAGGTGGGAGCAGGAGAGAGAGAAAGGGAGAGAAGGATGGAGAGAGAGAGAGAGGAAGAGGGAGGGGAGGGCAACAGTCAGAGACAGAGAGACAGACAGACAGACAGAGAAGATCGGTGAAGGGCTGGACTTTGTCTGGTTGGGTGGGACAACAGAGGGAGGAGGCAGAGCTATTTCTTCTACAAAAGAGAATGACTATTACACTGGGAATGGCAGAACCAAGAGGACTAACAGAGAGTCAATGCCCAGGACAAGTAAGGAGATGGTAAGAGGGCACTTGATGGATTCAAGTCATCTAGCTCAGATGAACTACATCCTTGGGTCCTGAAAGAAGTGGCTGATGGGATTGCTGAGCCCCTGGCAATGATATTTGAAAGACCAGAGAGATACCAGAAGATTGGAGAAGAACAACTGTAATTGGGATTTTCAAAAAAGGAAAGAGAGCCTACACGCTGTGGGGCAGCAAGCTTGACTTTGATTCCTGGGGAAATTCTAGAACAAATCATTAACGAGACGGTTGGCAAACACCTCCAAAAGGAGTGATTATTACAAAGAGCAAGACTGGCTTCAGGAACAGACTGGTGTCATTTTTTTTTGACAGCATTGTTAACAGATGAACAGAATGCTATGGAGAGAGTTTACCTAGGTTTTAGCAAAGCTTTTAATGAAAAAATATATCTCGGGGGTAGCTAGGTGGCTTAGTGGATGGAGAGCCAGGCCTGGAGATGGGAGGTCCTGGGTTCAAATATGACCAGACATTTCCTAGCTGTGTGACCCTGGACAAGTCACTTCACCCCCATTGCTTAGTCCTTACTGCTCTTCTGCCTTGGAACCAATACCCAGTATTGATTCTAAGAAGGAAGGTGAGGGTTTAAACCAAAAGAAGAAAACATACCTCAAACTTTTCTTGTGATTTGATGGGCACATACAGGTTAGAGGATAATACAGTCACATGGTCAGATGACTGAACCCAAAGAGACGTGGTTAGTGCTTCCATGGGATCATGGCAGGAGGCCCCCAGTGGAGTACTGCCCGAGGATTTGTGTGGGCTGCCATGTCTAGCATTTTATCAGGGACGTAGGGAAAGGCACTCCTCAAAGTTGCAAGTGACACAAAGCTGGGGCTAACAGACTGGAGGGAGTCAAGACTTAAAAGAGTCTGTCTTCACAGACGGGCATTGAGCAAAATCGAAAAAGATGAAATTCAGGAGAAAGAAATATAAAATCTTGCACTTGGACACAAAAACAAATTTCACCAATATCAGAGGGCTGAGACACGGCTAGGCAGCAGTTGGTCTGAACACTATCCGAGGGGTTTCGTGACCCCCGTGCCGGTCTCGACAGCAGCAAGACGTGGCAGCCAAAAAAGTCAAATCCACTTTGGACAGCCTTAAGAGGGGGGGAGTTTCCAGGAACAGACCGGTCAGGAAGAACTTCCTAAAGATTAGAGCTGGAGAGAAGACCACGTTTTCCTCCTTGAAGCCCTTCCAGTAGAGACTGGGTGACGGTGGTTAATCTTTATAAAGCACTTTAAGGTTTGCAGAGCCTTTACTTGGGGTCTTCACAGCAACCCCGTGAGCAGGCGCTGTTATTAGACTTGCCCAAGGTCACACAGCTAGTCCGTGTCTAAAACCAGATTTGACTGTAGGTCTTCCCCAGGACCAGCGCTCTGAGCACTGTACAGCCAGATGCCTCTCAGTGCTCTCCAGGATGGCCCCAGAGGTCCTTTTATCTCTTAAATTCTGTGGCCTCGAGAACTATTTGATGGGTCACAGCCTCCTCCAGCCACCTTCCTGCCTTCTGCGTGGTCCGGCCAGGCAGTCTGGGTGCCGGAAGCTGGGGGGGGCTCTGGTTAAGGACGATTGCTTGATGTTTTAGCACCCGGTGACGTTCAAGGACGTGGCTGTGGACTTCACGCGAGAAGAATGGCGCCATCTGGGCCCCGCTCAGAGGGACCTCTACAGGGACGTGATGCTGGAGAACTACCACAACTTCGCCTCCCTGGGTAAGGACCGTTCCCGTGACGCAGGGTCTGGACGTGGGGCAGAAAGGCAGGGCAGGAGCTTGGAGCTCCTGGTACCAAGGAGTTCTCAAGTCCAAAATGACCTAAAGCCAAGCAAGCTTGAGGATGCTTCTGTGCCGTGCTCCCGGCGAGCCAGCATCTTTGTTGGCCGAGTCCTGCGCTCTGTTTCCTCTGGCCAAAGGGTCTACCCTAAAGTCCCAGTGCCGATATTGGAGGACTTGAAGAGTTCCCATAGCTCCAGAGACAGTGGGACAAATGAACGAATTCTCCTTCTGCATTAAAAGTCAATGGAAGCCTTCCTCGGAGGACTTGTGCACCTCCTTGCGCTTTCCTAGCATCCTCCCTTTTCCCTGGCAGAATTGAAAGGAGTAACCCCGTCATCCTAATTAGCAATAACAACCCCTAGCATTCAAATAAGCTTTGGGGTTTGCGATAAGTCTTATATGTATGCCACCTTATTTCTCTTCATGGCAGCTCTGGAAGGCGGGGACTAGGATTAAACCCATTTTATAGTTGAGGAAACTGAGGCAGATAGGTTAAGGGACTTGCCCAGGGTGACTTAGTAAGTGTCTAAGGCTGGATTCAAACTCGGGTTTTCCCAGTTCTTCCTTGCATGGTCTAGCTATCAAACTGGTTGTTGGAAGGTAGAAAGAATAAGAGAGATTGCATGGTTGGAAAAGGGCAAACATGTCCCTGATTTTCTAGAGAAGAGTATAGAGTTAGTAAAGTGTAGGGCAATGCTGAGTCCTGGCAAAACTCTAAAGCCTATTTTTATCGCGGTGGTTAGAGAAATGCTAGAGGAGGGAGTGGCCATCGTAGAGATCCTCATGAACCGGTCCTGCCGGGCCCAACTTATTTACTTTTGTTAAGGTTACAATTTGCTGTCCCATAACTTATAATTATTTATTAAATACATTAAAAGCAAATCAGAGAAAGAAAAGGCCACTCACCCCCTGAAGCCGTCCCCACCAACACCTTCTCGCCCCAGAGCCTAGCCAAAGAGACCGCCTTTGTGACGTCACCTTTCTGAATCCCTCTGACTTGCTGTTCTCCGACCTCAGTCTGTATCAGAGAGGAGTCTCCAGATGCCCGGAGTCATGGGGACAAGAAGCAAGTGGCTTCTGGGCCCCAGCGAGCCAGAGACCTCTGGTGTCCCCTCACCCCCAAGAGTGCCCAGGTGTCCCCCATCTTAAATAGTTTGTTGACAGATAAGAACCCGGGCTTTGTTCTTAATTCAGTCAAAGAGTGGGACTAAATTGCAACCTAATTCAATTAGCGAATGGGCTATTTTCAAACTCAATATGAAATTTTCCACTTTTAAGTCAGAGGGCAGAGCCAAGATGGCGGCTTACTAGCAAGGAAAGCTGAAACCAGTCTGAGAATCCTCCCAATCTTTTAAATGAGCCTTAGAGAACCAAGAAAAAAGGTAAGGGCTAGCGGTAAGTTTTCACCCTTTTGGGTGAGGGTTCCCCAACTGTTACCCAACCATTATGATTTTGTCGAAGCATTTGACAAAGTCTCTCAAGTTGCCCTTGTGGACCAGATGAGGAGATGTGAGCTAGCTGTAATAGCACAGTTTAGGGGGATGCAAACATGTCGAATGGTTGGACCCAGAGAGTATTCACGAAGAACGTGATGTTAGTTTAGGAGGGAGTCTTGATTGGATTCCCAGGGATCTGTGCTTGTCACTGGGTGCCCATCCATCCCCTCTTCCCCTTCTCAGTTTGAACATTACATTTATTTTTCAATTGATGAAAATCTACTTTCTCTCCACCTCCCCATACTTCCATTGAGAAAGAAAGAAAAACAAAATCTCTTTTACAAACATATATAATCAAGCAAAACAAATCCCATGTTGGCCAAAAATATGTCTCCTTCTGGCACTGAGTTCTTGCTGCTCTATCAAGAAGTGAGTAGCATGTTTAGTGATGAATCTTCTGGAATTGTGGTTGGAGATTATATTAATCAGAGACCCTAAGTCTTTCAGAAGGGGCAGCTAGGTGGCAAATTGGATAGAGTACCAGGTCTGGAGGCACAAAGACCTGAGTTCAAATCCAGACTCAGACACTGTCTATCAGTGTGACCCTGAACAAGTCACTTCTTCCTGTTTGCCTCAGTTTCCTTGTGTTAAGTGAATTGGAGAAGGAAATGGCAAAGCCCCCCAGGATTTCCGCCAAGAAAGCCCCAAATGGGGTCACAAAGAGTCAGCCATGGCCAAAAATGACTAAACTCCAACAACAAAGAGGTCTTTTGTCTTTATCATATTGTTGTCATTGTTTTAATTGTTCTCCTGAATCTGCTGACGTCATCTTCCTAGGTTTCTCCAAAGTGCCCCTTCCATAATTTCTTGTAACATACTAGCATGCCGTCACAAGCATCTATTGTGACTCCTTTAGTCATCCCTCAATTGAAGGGCACCATCTTGGTTTCTAACTCTTTGCCACCACAAAAAAGAGCTGCTATAAATATTTTTTTTTATGGATGAGCCCTTTTCCTCTTTATTTGATCTCTTTGGGGCACAGACCTTGTGATATTAACAGAAAATTAGTCCCAACACCTGCCCCCTTTCTTTTTTTCGCTCACTGATAGGAACACGCATTCATGCTTGATTTCTTTGATCCAGAATTCTAAATTATGTCCCTCCCTCGACCCAGATTAATTTGTATACATTTACATTTATCTCTTCTAGTGGAATGTAAGTTCTCTGAATGCAGGGACTTTTATTTTTGACTCTGGATCCCAGACTCCTAGCACTGTGCCTGGCACAAAGTAGGCACTTAATAAATGTTGAACAAATGAATGTAATTCCTATTTCTGACCATAGTCTCCCATTCTCCCATCTTTCCCTCTCCCTTACTTCTTTTTTTTATCCTTCCCTTCTATCTTAGAATGAATATGTATTGTTCCCAAGGTAGAAGAGTAGTAGGGGCTAGGCAGTTGGCATTAAGTGACTTGCCTGGGGTCACACAGCTAAGAAGTCCCCTCTCAAGTCCAGGCTCTCAGTCCACTGAGCCACTGACCTGCTTGTTTCTCCCTTAATTCTAACCATCTCTCATCTTTTCCTTCCAACTTGTAGTCTCTCCACCCTTTCCTATGGTACCAATCCATCCCTCCTGATCTGTACCTTCCCAGTCTTTGCTCTCTGCTTAGTTAATCAACTCTGTTGTACTTGATCCTTGAATCCCTTTCCTTCTGGAATTGTGGCTTGTCATGTTTTGCCAAATCCCCACCCTGGTTTACCCAATCCACCTTCCACGCTCTTGAACACTCTTGAAAGAAGTCAAACAACAGTGCCTCCTGGGTCCACTACTAATTGGGTCCTCACTGCTTCCTAAAAGACCTTTCTTTCTTACTTGGCTGACTCTATTGTTCCCTACACAGATGTTATTCCAGATCTCCTCTGTCTTCAAACTTCCTATACTGGCTTCTCCCCTCTGCCTTTGAACAGGAGACTTTACCTTGTACTCTACTAAAACAATAGACTTCATCCATGATAAACTTCTTCTCCCTCTCTTCCGTACACGAGAATCCTACATCATCTCTGATTCTTGCTTCCTTTGCCTCTAGCTGCTGCTGAAAAGAGCTTTTCTCCTTGTTAAGGCCTCCATTACCTGCCCCTTCAATCATCTCTTCTCTCATTTTCATTTCTTCTTTATCAGCTGATTCCTTCTCTCCCTACAAACATACCAAGATCTCCCTCCTTCTTCAAGGATGAAAATTCATGTGGCTGTACCAGCCCCTCTAGCTCTTGACTCATTTCTCTCCTCTTAAATAAGCAAACCCCTGGGGGGAAAAAAGGTTTGCCTCTATTTTTTTTTCTTCCTCTTAACTATGAATTTCCCCTCTTTTCTGGCTACTTTCCGACTTGGTGTTCATATCAGTTTCAATGGATCCAGTTATCATCTCTACTTATGACTCCGAGAACCATATTGTCAATCATCCTGTCTTTTATGAATTCCAGAATTCATTGTTTGAATGAATATCATTAGATGGGTAGAATTCTCCATCACTGGTCTTCTGGACTCATGGTTGGCCTCTTTGTTGATCAGAGTTCTTAAATCTTTCAGAATTGGAACTGGGAATGTTTATCCTTTTGGATACATGGTGGAAGATTCTCATTCAATTATGGAGAGGACTAGATCCCCTCCAAAGACCTTTCCTACTTTGAGAGTCCATGACTATCTGAGCTGATTCTTCTGCTCTCAATATTTTTTCATGTCTTTCCCCCATTATCAGGGCTTCCTGTTTTTAAACCAGATGTGATATCCCAGTTGGAGAGAGGGGAAGGACCATGGATGCCAGAGGCTGAGGTCCCACAAGTTACTTTTCCAGGTGAGTGACTGAGAACCGTATTATGATGCTCATGGCTGATTCAAGGCTGATCTAGACAGAAGTCAATATGGAATAGGAACATCTCCTCTCAAAGGCCACTACTTTAGTGAAAAAGAGATTAGGTTTCCTAATATAAAGTCCCTCCTACGCCTTCATCTTTCTTTTCAACAATTCAGATCCTTTCCCCAGAAGTTATTCTACTGTCTTAGTTCCTTGAGGGAACTTTTTTGGCAGGGGAGAGGGTTGTCTTTGTGTCTCTACTATTGAATAGTCTTTGTCCAGTGTTTATTGACAAGCTATTAGGCAAATAACACTGACTTAGACCTTTGGAGGCACTCTAAAAGAATTAGAGATTTTTAAGCTCTTAATGATTTTTACAGTCTTGTTGGAAAGACAAGCTATACACACATGGAACCATGAAATAACAGTGCAAGGCCAGGCATAGTCTACACTATTTTTGTATGCTCTGCTACCGGGGGAGGGCTAGCCAGCACAGGTCTCAGAATCAGGAATGGAAGCAGGACCAGCTGTCCACACTGTTTGTCATCTACAGAGTGATTTCAGGAGCCAAGGAAACTGGAGGCATCAGGAGAGGTTTCAGTACAAGATGGTATATGAGCTTTGAAGAAAGCGGAATTCTAAGGGGAGGCGATAAGAAGGGAAGGCATTCCAGGTGTGAGGCATAGACTATGCAGAGGAACAAAGATGGCAGATGGGAGGTCATATTTGAGGAACAGCAAGAAGACTGGGTTGATTGGACTGTAGAATGCATGAAGGAGAGAGATACATGGTATACTCAAAGAGCTAGGAAGCATGATGTGGATGATGATCTTGCAAAGGAGACTGAAGAGTGGCCAGATAGGCATGAAGAGAACCAAGGAGAGCAGTGTCCCAGATACTCAAAGAGGAGTCAGGTCAACAAGTATTTATTAAGCCACTGCTAGCATTTGGCATAGTGCCTGGCACATAGTAGGTGCTTATAAATATTGATAGATTTAATGACAGTGGGTACACTGTGTGCCATGTACCATGGTAAGCACTGGAGATATTTCCTCACCCATCATGGGTTTCATTTTCACCTTAGAGATATTTATTCTATCCCTTAATTTTTTTATTCTGCTCTTTCCTAGTTAATCATAAGTCTTATTTCTAGAGGAAAGAGAATCAAGAACTTCGTTAGTAGTGTATATAGCACTTTCCTTTTCTCCTAACACACATAGATGCTTTTTCCCCCTTTCAGAGTCTCTTATTCAGAAGAGAAGATGTGAAACCTTGGACTCGACTTCAAAGCAAGGCATCTCTATGGGAAGATCATGCAAGGAAAGATTAGCCAAGAATGGTCCCTGGGATTCTAAGCTGGAAGAACCTTGGGCATTTGATATCAGGTTGGAGAGGCAGAAGGACAACTGGAACAAACAGGCCAGGGAACTAGCCGTGATTCACAGGAAAACTTCTACTGAGTTAAGTGCTCAGGAATGTTATACATTTGTAAGAAGGTTTAGCCCAGAGTCAATCCTTGTTCCACAACAGAAAGTTGCTGCAGGAAAAATTCTCCATAAATATGATACACTTGAAAACAGCTTCAAACAGTTTTCTGACCTAAATCAACATATTAAAGTCCCCTTAGAGAAGAAGCTTTGTAAATATAATACATGTAGGAAACCCTTCAGTTACCACTCTGACCTTATTCAGTATCATAAAATATATACTGGAGAGAAACCCTTTGAGTGTAATGAATGTGGGAAAGCCTTCAGTCAGAGGGGACACCTTATTGATCATCAGAGAATTCATACTGGAGAGAAACCCTTTGCCTGTACTGAATGTGGGAAAGCTTTTAGTCTTAGGGTATGCCTTACTCTACATCAAAGAACTCATACTGGGGAGAAACCCTATAAATGTAATGAATGTGGGAAAGCCTTCAGCCAGAGGGGGCATCGAACTGAACATCAGAGAATTCATACTGGAGAGAAACCCTACATTTGTAATCAATGTGGAAAAGCCTTTACCAATAACTCTATCCTACGGAATCATCAGAGAATTCATACTGGAGAGAAGCCGTATAAATGCGATGAATGTGGGAAAACATTCAACCAGAGAAGACCCCTTACGGAGCATCAGAGAATTCATACTGGAGAGAAACCTTTTGAATGTAATGAATGTGGGAAGGCTTTCAGTCGTAAGGTTTATCTTACTTTACATCAAAGAATTCATACTGGAGAGAAACCATATAAATGTAATGAATGTGGGAAAACCTTTAGCCAAAGGGGAGCCCTTAAACAACATCAAAGAATTCATACTGGTGAGAAACCTTTTGAATGTACTGAATGTGGCAAAGTTTTTAGTCATAGGGTATGCCTTACTATGCACCAGCGAGTTCACACTGGAGAGAAACCCTTTGAATGTAATGAATGTGGAAAAGCCTTTAGCCAGCATTCCAACCTTACTCTACATGAGCGAATTCATACTGGAGAGAAGCCCTTTGAATGTAATGTATGTGGTAAAACTTTCAGCCAGTTTTGCCACCTGATTGAACATCAGAGAATTCATACTGGAGAGAAACCCTTTGAATGTAACGTGTGTGGGAAAGCCTTCAATCACAAGTGGCAACTTACTGAACACCAGAGAATTCATACTGGGGAGAAACCCTTTGAATGCAATGAATGTGGTAAACACTTCAGCCACAGAACATCCTTTATTAATCATCAGAGGATTCATACTGGAGAGAAACCCTATGAATGTAATGAATGTGGGAAAGCTTTCAGCAACAAATCAAGCCTTTGGAATCATAACAGAATTCATACTGGAGAGAAACCCTTTGAGTGTAATGAATGTGGGAAAGCCTTCAGCCAGAGAGGACACCTTACTGCACATCAGAAAATTCATACTGGAGAGAAACCCTTCCATTGTAACGAGTGTGGCAAGCACTTTAGCCACAAGACTTCCTTTATTCATCATCAGAGAATTCATACCGGAGAGAAACCCTATGAATGTAATGAATGTGGGAAAGCCTTCATCAGCAACTCAAACCTCAGAGGACATCAGAGAATTCACACTGGAGAAAAACCCTTTGAGTGTAATGAATGTGGGAAGGCATTCCGTCAGAGCTGCCATCTTACAGAACATAAGAGAGTTCACACTGGGAAGAAACCCTTTGCATGTAATGAATGTGGAAAAGCTTTTAGCACCAGTTCAACTCTGAGGAAGCATCTTTGTAAGCATCTTTGTAAACTTTAAAGTACTATGAATATATGTGATGGCAATGTTGTAATTATCAGATAAGCCATACTGGAGGAAAACCCTTATGAATGTGATTTTTTAAAAATGAGATAAATGATGGCATGTAGTTCATCACTTACCGGACACTAGATACTTTATCCTGAAGAGTCAAGATGTCATTTTTGTTACTAGGTACAATATTCTTTGGTTCTTTGAGAGATAAAGACTTTGATATCCTTTATTCTTCCCTTATATCTGCCATCCAGTGATATTAGAATGTTATTAGTCAATGCAGGAAGTAAGTTGGGGCAAGACCTGAACCAATGCCTGAAATTCTTTCCCAAAAAATTTGTTAGTAAACCCTCTAAAATGTTATTTAACAAAATAGTTCACGTTAAGTTAGAGTTAAAGGAATAAATGTAGGAAGATAGATGAACTATAATGACTATTTTCTCTCCCTTCTGAGACTGGAGCATGATTAATACGAAGTCAGCTTTATGTAAGATTCTCTGTGATGTAAATGGATTGACCCTGGGTTGGAACGTGTCCACTTTACACATTTTCCTGCTCAGGGAATGTATCATTGAGTATCACTATTGGAAAAGACCTCAAAAATATTTTAATCTTACCGATAACTTTTGTAAGTGAAGAGTGAAATGGGAGTGAAGTGGAAATAAGAAACATTTCTAATGTCTGGCTTTCCGTTTGATGCTTCCTGGTGACCTGAGGAATTCCAAGAGAAATCAACCTGAAAGATAAATGTCTAGAACCCTTGTGCAGATTACACTAAGAACAAACTGGAATTAGGATGCTGGTGATGCAACTGATGATGTGCAAGTGATGGGTAGTAAGAGGCTATGAGATTTGGTTCTTTGTGGACCCAGAGAGACCTTTACTTATCTGCATACACTGGTCCTAGTGTGTATGTAGTATGTAGTATGTAGGTCCTAGACCTAACAAGAACCTGCATTTATATGGCGCTATGAGGTTTGCAGAGCACTTTTCATATTACCACATTTGACCCATCATTATCCCTATTTCATAAACGAGGAACTGAGTCTGAAAGAGGTTTTGACTTGCCCAGGGTCACAGCTACTAAATACTAATACTAAATGCTGTCAATATTTGAACGTAAGTCTTATAGAATCCAAGTCTAGAACTCTACCCACTAGTCTGCCTAAGGATTTTTAGATTCCTTACTCCACAGAAGAATCAGATTCCAACAACTAAAGCAAAGCATTCATTAGCCCATAGTCTTTTTTTCCCCTAGGATATAGGATTGGTCATTAGAAGTAGAAGAGTCCTAGACATGATCAGCTAACCCAAACTCTTACTTTACAGATAAGACTACCAATCTGAAGGTAGTAGGTGGCAAAACTGGGATTCCAACCCGTATCTCCTAATTCCAAATGTAGTGCTGTTTCCTTTTTGTTCCTTCAGTTCCTTCACTGTACCCTGATCTGTATATTCTAACGGGATCATATTTTTTTAAACCACCCTATTTGTCAGGATCTGTTCTGAAAATAAATGAGTTTCACAAAAGGATTAAATGAGGCGCTGCTGAAGCATTTGGTTCTTTTATTTAATGTGTTTAAGAGAAGGCCATTAGAGATAGATAAAGAAGAAGCCTAGATATAGGGAAAGATACTAGGGCAGCTCACGGTCCTTCCCTTGCCCCTTTAAATTGGGAGAAAAAATGACACATGGCAGCCATTCAGCACTCCCATACTACTTGCCAGGACTAAAACCACCAAAGTAAGGCTGGGCCAGGACCCCACCAGGGATCTTGCCAGTTATCCTCAGGCATAATGGTCTGTATGCCAGGGCAGGACGAGAGAGGGCTTAGTTGTCTAGAACCCTAGGGACTGTACTTCAGGGCATCTGGCTCAGCTAGACATGAGGGTACAGTATCATGACTGCGCATGGATCAGAGCATCTCAAGATTTTCCAGGCATGGTGGAGTCTTGTTCACTTGATCTTATAGTCTCCATGCTGGTGACCAAAGGAGCTAGAGATCAAACAATTAGGACACTGAAAATTTTTAACCTGGAATAGGATTCCAGATATGGGTAGGTGGGTGGAGTAAAGGTGGGGAGTCTAGAGAAGAGGCAGGGCAGAAAGTAGAGAGTGCCAATTAGAAGAAGGGTATATATTGCCTGTTTGACAGAGTAAGATTTCTTTTTAAAATACTTTCTTTTTCTCAAATTACATTTAAAAACAATCAAACATTCATTTAAAAATTTTTGAGTTCCAAATTTCCTCCTCTTCCCTTCACCCCACTACAGACAATAAACAATCGGATATTCTTTCATTGTGCAATCATGTAAAATTTTTTTCCCATAATAGTAATTTTGTGGATGAGAACTCAAATAGAAAAAATGAAGAAAGAACGTGAAATATAGTATATTTTGATCTGCATTCAGACTCCAGTTTTCTCTGGTGGTGGATAGCATTTTCATTGGGGATTATCTTAGATCACTGAGGATATTGCTGAGAATAGCAGCTAAGTCATTCATAATTGTTCATCCTACAATATTGCTGTTACTATATATAGTGTTCTCCTGGTTCTGCTAATTTCATTTTGCATCAGTTCAAAGAAGTCTTCCCAGGTTTTTCTGAAATTATCCTGCTTGTCATTTCTTATGGCACAGTAGTATTCCATTACACATAACATGACCTATTCAGCCATTCCCTACCTAGTGGATGTCTCCTCAATTTCTAATTTGTTACCACCACAAAAAGAGCAGCAATAAATATTTTTACACAAATAGGTCCTTTTCTCTTTTAGAGGAATACCTTTGTTATGATTTGGGTTTTTTTTTTTCCCAGACTACACACCATGTAGAAATTGAAATGGCTTGTCCTATTTAGAAGTTCCCCAAATGCACAAATAAACCTTGGATTCAGTTTCTCTTGACTTTTCTCAACCCCTCAGTATCCATCTCTACATAGTAATGGGTATGAGTCTACCCCAAAATAGTCACATAAATGTGAATGGTACAGGCTCATTATTTCGCCCTCATTAGACTTTACAAAAAAACCCTATCTAGCAAATGAAGTAGATTAGTTCCTGGGCTCCTTGTCCGAGATGTGTGGAACAACATAAAAGCTTTTTCCAGCCATATCAACCAATTGATCAACAAATGCTTATCAAGCACATGGTATGATCCATGCATTGTGCTAAGGCACCTGGGAAACGGGTGGTTACAGAACAGGCTCCATGTATGGAGAAAGGAAAGCTCCTGACTTCTTTTTAGGATTCTCTGCCTGTTATATTTATTAGCTTTTCAAAAGTGGCACTGGTTTTATTTATCCACAAGCGGTCTCCAAACCACCAAGCTTCTGTTCCTTTGATATTAAAACCCCTCAAACACCACTGTCTCTTGCGTGATCACCAGGAGAATAAGACTTATACAAAAGTCAAGATTGATATTTTATCTAGAGAAACCAAGGAGAGAGATGCATCATAACCTCCCTGCTCTCCCTCTCTTTTTCCTTCTAGCACAATTCAAAGCCACCTCAGCCCATGTAATCTCGCCCTACCATTTCAGTGCTTGGCCAGAAGCTCCAAATTCTAATGTGCTTGGCTGTGATTCAAAATATTTGCTCCATGAGATCTCTACTGCCAGCCCACAAGAAGCATTAACATCCTTCCCCTGGATTTGTAATTGGGAAACCTCTTGAAAAATCAGCTGCAGCATTCTTAAGTAATTCGGCACAGCAGTCAACACAGAATTCCGGCACAGATCAAAGATGATCATCTTCATCTTGTAGGCAATTCCCTTAAGGGCCATACATGGCAAATACAGGGTAATCCATGTAATAGATATGGCACAGTGTGCAATCTCATTTGAAAGGCTATTTCAAATAACTATCGGTCTTTGCAACATTCACACATCACATCAGTAAATCTGGTAAATAAAACAAAAGCAAATATACATAATAGTAAATGAAAAGAATTTATGAGACCAAATGATATGAACTATTTGGGGGCATGCAAATAGGTTTTCCTATTTTCTTTTGTCTTGGAAGAAACTTCTTGTCTGTAATGCAGACCACTAGGAGAAGAGGACATGTGGTTGGACAGAAACTTCCTGCCTGCTATGTGTGTAGGGTAATATTTATTGGGAAAGGAAATAGGATTGGAAAAATGGGGGATAATGGGAGGTTTGTATCAGGGTATGGAGGAGAGAGGGGAGAGAGGGAATATTGCTTGGTGAGGCAAGGGAGGGAGATGCCCCCTGCTGAGAGGAAGCAGCAGGGGTCCAATAAGGTCTGTTTGTCCTGGAATGACTTAACTGAAGTTATGACCAGAAAAGATAGTCCACTTATCTGACTATAAATTCAAATAATATAAAGTTTAATAACGAGTTGGGATTGGAGTTTTTTCTCAGCTTCAGACCTGAGGCCAGGCCAGAGGCTGGCGGAGGGTTTGTCCCACTCCCGTCTACTGTATATCAGTCTTCTTTTGTTTTGTTTTTTTTAGAATCTTAGCAGTAGACAGAAAGCAAACAAGAACAAATCTGACTTTCAGAAGCCTGTGTCTTCCGGCTGAACCAAGAAGAGCATGCCACTCCAGACTGGGCTGAATGAGCTCCTCTCTCCCCCAACACCCGGAAGCAAGTCCCACACAGCAGGAAGGAAGTGCTAGTCACAAGATCCAACTGCCACTCCCAGTTGGGCCCTTCCCCCACAAACTGTCAAGTCTTGTTTCCTTTCCACAGAGGAATACATCAGCATTCCCTTTCTGGAGGTGAGAGGGTTCCCTGTGTAATTCCTACACAGTGTGTGAGTCCTATTGAAAGGAAAAGGGTCAATGACCCAGCCCTTAGCAAAGCACTTGGGGATATTTAATGAAAGGGAAAGGCTGAGGCTAGAACCAACTGGATGTGAATTTCCTGGAAGCCTCAGACATTTGGTGGGCCTTTGAGGCACCAAGACCCCTGGTGGCTAGGGGCAAGGGTCTGGGATTTTCTTGTCTTTTCTCGGCAAACCCAGGAGAAGACTGCCTTTGTTTGGGAGGAGATAAAGGATTTGATGCAGGAGCCATGAGTCCAATGTGTTCTGCCCTTCCAGTTTTACAGAGGTGGGGATGATTAGGACGGCTTCCAGGGGCCCTTCCCATTGAAGTGTTAGCTGATCCCTCTGTTTTGGGCAGATCCTCCTTTGAGGAATTAAGGAAGATCTGATTAGTGTATTCCTTCAGGATTTGGGGAAGGGGGCTCAGTCCTAGAATTGCTCAGGGGGTTATGCAATCAGGAGGGCCTGAACACAATCAATTCTTTGCTTAAAAAAGCAGGACTGTTACCCTTACTATTACCCAGTAAGGGTGTATACAAACTAAAAGAACTTTCTACCTTTTTGATGTGAGGAGTTTTCTCATAATTGTGAATCTAAGCAGCCCATGTGTCTTAGCTAAAAGGTGGCCCCTTTCTAATCAACTAATTATTGTTTCCATGTTCTTTTGATTGTGTACAGCTACTTGGCAGGGTTTGTGGGACATTTCAATCTCCATCAAAGTGTGTTTGTTTGCTTATTCTTCCAGCCTACTGTAAAGGATAATTTTAGCATTATGACTTAAAATCTAAATTAATTGGTCATCATGGGATATCCCAAATAATAAAATACCCAAGTCAGCTGGAAATTATGGTGATTTTAGTTAATATAGAGAGAAGGAATTAAGGAGAAGAGAGAGGGAGAGGAAAGAGTTAATTTAAACTGCTCTGGCTCAGGCTGAGCCAAAGGGGTCTCCCTAAGCCCAAGGGAAAAGGAAGTCAGTCTTATCACTCACCACAAGACCGTCTCAAGGAAGCTGTCTGAATGAGCCCCTCCAGGCTGAGTTCCAGAATCGAACTGGTGCCCAGGCTGCTCACAGGAAGTGATCAGCCAGATCCACCTCTCCAGGGAAAGTGCATGAAGAAAGGAAGTGACATGCCCTATATAGACGGTTTTATGTCACTTTCCTGCATCTTATCTGTACCAATGGTAGCTTATCTTGAATTAGGACAGCCCAGAGGTCTGTCAGCTGTTTCTGCACATGTCTATCAAAGGCCATCCTCCTAGATACTTAATCCTTAAGTATGGGTGCAGACATTCCTGACCTTGTTAGACAAAGTACGGTGGAGCAATGTAAAGTTCCCAAGACATTCCTGACTAAGTATCTCCATTGTTACAATCAGGATATAGCGAAATCAAATCTTCTAAAGTATGGTCTGAGTAGGGTGGAGTAGTTTTAAAATTTACACTACTTTTTGATTTCTGATTTGATAGTATAGCTGGGCTCTGCTTCTGGAGGAAAAGCTGGTCCTGTTGCTACTTTTTTGGGATAATGATTATTATGTTATTCCAGGATTTCACGGATAGGCTGGGGAATTGCTCGCTTTAAGTATTCCCCACCTGGTCTTCTCCAGGGATAAGTCTGCTGCTCTCTTGGATTGTGCTCTGAATTTCTGACTAGGTTTGGGTCTGACCAACAGAAAAATGGTATTGAATTCAGCCCCATCAGCTAGCTGGAAAGCTCTGTTGGTTCAGAGTCAGAGCTGCTAGCTCTTCTTTAGTCTGGGTTTCCTGCCCCACTTATTCCTCTGCAGGCTAGGCTTGATCCTGGAACAAAGCCCCTTCTTTGCCACTGTGTTCTATATACCTCTGCTGTTTGCTTCTGAATGTCCTCCCTTCTCAGGACACAGCTCATGGTTTCCTTCTCTGGGAATGTCACCGTGAGTACAGCTCCCCTTCCCAATTTGTCCTAGATTGAGGCAACAAAGCTGCCAGTTGTAAACTGTCCCTAGTGTAGTGTCAGGGTGCAAAGCCTCAAACAGTTTCTATAGTATTGGTTAAATGTCAATATAATTCACTTACAAATCCATCTGGGCCTGAGGTCATGAAGCTCTCTCCCCCTTCCCTCTACTTGTTGCCTTCCCCCACTAGAGTGTAAGTACATTGAGGCCAGAGGCTGACATTTCTGTTTATATCTTAGCACAGGACCTGGCATAGAGTAAGCATTCAGCTCTCCGCACCCCCTGCCTGTTGGGGTCCTCCCTCACTCTGACTAAAGAGAATGGAGGGTGGATATCAGGGGGCACCTTCCAGATCCTCAGTGCCTAGAAGATGCCCAGGACCATCAACTCATCATTTCCAGTCATCTCCAGGACACCTTTCAGCCAGTCACACAAGCTTACAACTTATCAGTCCTGGCTCCTCATCCTCTGTAAAGGAACAGCCTCCACGTCCAATCAATGGCCAATTCCTGTCAATTCTGCTTTCATAACATCTCGTATGAACACCCTATTGTCCCTTCTAACACTGCTACACCTATAGTTTGGGCCTTTATAACTTCACACCTTAATGTGGCTTCTGATGGTCTTCCTTTCTCAAGGCTCTCTCCTTCCCTCCAGTCCCTCTTTCACTCAGCTATCTAATTAATATTCTTAAAGCACAGATGCGATGATTTTACTCTTCAAATCTCTTTCAATAAAGTCTGGGTTCAATTTATTTTATTCTTTCTATTAATTTTTTTTAATTTTATTAAATTAATTTTAATAAAAATTAATTTTAATTTAATTAAGGTAAAAACAATTTTTAACAATTGTTTTCTGACCTTTTACAATCAGAATTCTCTCCCTTTTCCCCTCCCATCTCCTCTCCCCAGACAAGAAACAATATGATATAAGTTATTCCAATGTTCTCATGAAATACCAATTTCCATATCCCTCATGTTATGAAACAAAGCATATATTGTGCATGTAAGAAAAAACTCATGAAGCAAATTAGGGAAGGAATGCCATGGTTGGATCTGTTTTCAACTTTGACCGTTTCTTCTATGGACGTAGTTAACATTTCTCATGATGAGTTCCTTGGAGTTATCTTGGATCTTTGCATTGCTGATAATAGTTTAGTCCTTCACAACTGATCATCATGTAATATTTCTATTATTGTATATCTGTCTGATTCTGCTCACTTCACTTTGCATATAAGTCTTTCCAAGTTTTTCTGAAATCATCCCATTCATCTTTTCTTATAGCACAAGATAGTATTCCCTCACCATCATATACCACAATTTGTTCAGCCATTCCCCAATTGATGGGCATCCCCTCCTTTTCCAATTTTTTGCCACCACAAAGAGCGCAGCTTTGAATATTCTTGTACAAGTCTTTTTCCTTATTATCTCTTTGGGGTACAAGCCCAGTAGTGCTATGGCTGGATCAAAGGGAAGACAGTCTTTTATCGCCCTTTGGGCATAGTTCCAACTTGCCCTCCAGAATTGTTGAACCAATTCACAACTCCACCAGCTATGCATTAGTGTCCCAACTTTGCCACATCTCCTCCAGCATTCATTACTTTCCATTGCTGTCATGTTATCTAATCTGCTATGTGTGAAGTGATACCTCAGAGTTGTTTTGATTTGCATTTCTCTGATTATAAGAGATTTAGAGCACTTTTTCCTGTGCTTATTAATAGTTTTGATTTCTTTAACTGAAAATTACCTATTCATGTCCCTTGTCCATTTATCGATTGGAGAATGGCTTGTTTTTTTGTACAATTGGTACAGCTCTTAGACACTATTCTTTTAAGAGTTCACACCCTCAGAAACTGTTCAATCAGGAAACTGTGAACCTTTTTGATGAGAAATTGATCTTCAGAAGGTGAGAAGTAGATCCCACAGACATTGCCCCCTGGGCAATGCTAGACAATTTAGAAACTGATTGGCCCCTGTGAAGAAGTGAAGAGATAAGAAAAGCAAGCCCAAACTTCCTCAGAGCAGATGGTCTTTGAGAAGATAGTCTGAAGAGATTGTCTTCTGGAGACAGTCTTCTGACTGGGGAGAGTCTTTGAGGGAGCTTCCCTGGAGACTGCAGTTTGGATCTTGGGCTTGGAACTCAGCTTCAACTTAAGACTCTGACTCCTGGACTTCTTCATTGGTTGAGCGAAAGGCTGATTCCTTTCCTAGTTTCCTAAGAGAATAGCTTCCATCTTGGAGGAGGCCACGTGTTACCTCCAACCTTCCTGGTTGAGATAGGATAGATAACTTCTCTATCCCCCTCACATTTCTCTTCTTTATTGTTTCCTCTCTATTTATAAATACTTGTAAATAATTTCTGACTCGAGATATAATAAATATTGGCTACCACATAAGTTCATAAAATTATTATCCAACCACTAATTGTTACCTTTATATTTATTTATTATTTCTTTGGGATACAGACCCAGTAGTGGTATTGCTGGGTCAAAAGATATGCAGTTTTTGATCCCAGATTCAAATATAAAATCTTTCTTCTTTAACTTTTAAAGTCCTTCAAAATCTGGCCTCTTCCTATTTCCAGTCTTCTTACACATTACTTCTCTACTTATTTGGGGATCCTGTGACATTGACCTCCCTGCTGTTCCTTGCAAATAACACTCCACCTCTTTGCTCCAGGCATTTTTGCTGGTTTTGCCAAACCTAGAATTGTCTTTTTTCAATACTCCCAACTCCCCATTCTAACTTTTTTTCAATTTTGTCCAGTCTCAGCTCAAGTTTCACTTTCTTCAAGATAACTTTAGAGGAGTAGGAGATGGCTCAGAGGATTGAGAGCCAGGCCTAGAAATGGAGGTCCTGGGTTCAAATCTGGACTTAGACACTTCCTAGTTGTGTGACCCTGGGCAAGTCACTTAACTCCCATTGCCTAGCCCTTCTTGCTCTTTCAATATACTCTCAGTTTATCCTGTACATATGTCATTTGTACATAGTTGTTTGCATGTTGCCTCCCCAATTAGACTGTGAGCTACTTGAGATTACAGATCACTTTAAAAAAAAATCCTTACCTTCCATTTTAGCATAAATACTGGTGTATTGGTCCCAAGGCAGAAGAGTGATAAGGGTTTGGCAGTGGGAGTCAAGTGATTTGCCCAGGGTCACACAGCTAGACAGTGTCTGAGGCCAGATTTGAACTTGGGACCCTGGTCTCTGGCCTGGATCTGAGCCACCTGGCTGCCCAGAAGAGGCTGGTTTTTGCCTTTCTATAATTAGTGCTTAGCCCCAGGAATAACTCATATATAATAGGTGCTTAATAAATGCGAATTAATATACTGACTAAACTAACCAGAAGATGTTCATGCTCATGTAGAAGAGAAACTGGGAAAAGGGAAGGGTTTGGGGGGAAATGGAATGAATTTTCTTCTTATACTATTATTATTTCTTTTAAAACAAAATATACTCCAGTAAGTATTTAGCAGGTTTCAAATTTCTATTTTTATCACATTCTTTTAAAAGCTTAATTTACAATCTACTGGTATCTAAATTTTTAAAAAATTCTCTTTTTAACAGCATTTCTTTTTTTTTTAAACCCTTTACCTTCTATCTTAGACTCAATACTGTGTGTTGGTTCTAAGGCAGAAGAGTAGTAAGGGCTAGACAATGGGAGTTAAGTGACTTGCCCAGGGTCACACAGCTTAGAAGTATCTAAGTCCAGATTTGAACCCAGGACCTCCCCTCTCTAGGGAATCTCAAGCCACCGAGCCACCCAGTTGCCCCTTTTAACAGCATTTTGGACACAATGGTTTCTCAGAGCAATTCACAATAGAAGAAAATTGAGAAGCACAATAATAACCTATACAATGTCATATGTTCAAAACATGAAACAAAACTTATTACCAGTCAGATGTCATCAACTCAGCCCAATGCATTTCCAAATTATCCTACATAGAAATCACTCATCTTATAATCTTTAAGTAATTTTATACCAACCACCTCAAAAATCCAGTATAAATTGATCAAGTATAGAGTAATTATATTCAATTAAAGAAACAAGAATAACAGCTATAACAGTTAAAATTTAGGGGAGACGGGGAGACTGAGGCAGGTAGGAATTAGTTTCTCTCTGCAAGGAGTATTATATTTTTAGAGGTTTATTGAAGATTAAGGATTAAAGAAAATACAGGATAAGAAACACGTGTTCAGGCCATAGAGAGGCCTAGACACAACCTCACCTACATTATGCCTGCCCCAAAGCGGAAGTCCAAGAGCCCCAAAAGCCTTTGAATCAGCTTAAATACCTTCTCGATCTCGGCCCACCTCAGAATTCCCGTGAGATTACAAAGCATTTTGGGGAAGTGGAGCAAAGGCTTGTGGGGATTGTAGTCCTGTATTCGAGTCTATTATTTACACATCGGAGAGCATTTCTCTAGTTTACTATATGCCAATCACTTCCCAATTACTGTATCATTTGATCCTCACACCAGCCCTTGGAGGTGGGTATCATTATTCTTTTCTTCTTTAAAGGTCAGAAAACAGGCAAACCAAGATAAGATGACTTGCTTAAGATCACACATCTAATAGGCTTTTGAGTCTAGACTGTAATTCAAGTTTCCCTATATTTTCCCAGGACTTTTCCCCTCCAACACCTTTATTTGGGAACCTGATCTAAGATGAGAGGGGTTTACAGGGTCAGAGAGAGAGGAGTTTTGAAGTGGGGGAGTGGGGAGGATCACCGGGGGTCTCTGATTTAAAACAAGCTTTTTTTCCCTTCTCACAGTCAAGGAAGAATTAAGTACCAGGTACATTTAAAGGGCTAACTGCATCCCTCCCTCCCCCCACCACTCTGTATACCTATTTTTTTTCCATTGTGGGATTACTTCCAAGCTTTCCTTCTTTACACTAAAACAACGAAGAGGTTATGATTAAAATTCTCTGTATAAATGCAGATGAAAATATATGATTTATGTATAATTGAAAATCTGTTACCCTAAAAAAGAACTACATTTCCTGGGAGCCCACTGACTTCCTGTCATTATGTACTTCCTGTAGATGGGGGATAAATATCGAGTGGGCGGTTCTGCCTCCTCCTCCCCTTCTTGGGCTTGCAGCCAGCATGGTGGTGGTGGTAAGCTAAGTGTGGGGATTTTAAATGGGCTAATCAGCCATGGGCACGTGGTCTTTATTTTGTGTCTTCTTTATTCCTTGATTTCTAATGATCCTTTAATAAACCTCCTAAAATATAATATTTTATTATTGAGATTTAATTTTAATTTTTACATTTATCACTTGTTTATTTGGGTATATGATTTAGGGTTTGGGTTTTATAAGATTGTTTACTTACAAAAATGAATAATATGGAAATATGTTGTGAGTGATAATACACGTACAACCCAACTTGAATTGCCTGTCAATTCTGGGAGTTGGGAAGGGAAGAAGGGAGGGAGACAATATGAATTATATCAATTTGGAAAATTTATGTGGAAATTTATTATTAAGATAAAAGCTAAAAAATAATTTTTGCTGATAGCATATTAATTAATATTTATTAAAATTACAATGAATATATAATAAAATTATAAACATAACTGATTATAATTATTTATTAAATGATTTAATTTTGAAATTAAAATTTTTATTTAAGTAAATAATATTTAATAAATAAATAAAATTTAAATTATTTATTAAATTGTGAAAGTGGGTTAGAGAGAGAAAAGGCACATAATCAAACTACTGGTCACCTAGCTAAACTGAGCTTTACCACATGGAGCTCACCACATGGCCCCATTCTCTTCTGCTGCTTCCTAGCAAAGAAGTGACAAACTTCCCTGGTCCATAAATTATAGCCCCAGTGATGTCACTTTTTCTTTTTTAATTTTTAAATATTTTTTCATGTTTTCATGATTCATTTTCTTTCCCTCCCTCCCCCCCTCTCAGAGACAACAAGCAATTCCACTGGGTTTGAGGTCACTTTTTCTGAGTCTCCCTGGTGGACAGACTTGACCTTGGGAAGGGTCAGAGGTCAGCCTTTTGGATGCCAGAAGTCTAGACTAGAGACAAATGTCCTTCTTATACAGATAAGCCTCAGGCCTTGTCCTTAACCCATTCAGAAGAGGAAGGGTGTGGGGTGAAACCAAATTGGATGTAAAAACTTTCCTTTTAGAAAAGAGAGGTGCAGATTTATTTTAAATTCACACAGGCAATTAATGATAGTGGCTGAGTGCTTTTTGCCTCTCATTTACAGAATTCAGTCTTCCAAACCTCAGTGATTAATCTCCAAACCTCCAAAATCTCCTATCAGTAGATAATCAGAAAAATATTTATTAAATATAGTCCAACATCCTCTATTTATAGAGAAGTAATTTAGAGATGTAACGACGCAGGGTTATACAAGGTTGTACCCACAGTATTTGGAAAATGTTAGCAAGCCCATCTTAAACTCTTCTCGTGATTTGTGGAAACCTTCCCTTTGGGTACGCTAATAGGGCGGATTCTGAGTTTTAGCTTCTTTTCACCAGGATCCAGGAGGAATGGTTTCCTATGAAGTCCCGGTGAAGAAAAGCCACGTTTGAAGGATCAGCTCCCTTCTCTTTTCTAAGATTATTGCACTATTTCTGTAATAAAACTCTTTGGCTGCTGCGGTTTAGCAGTATTTTTGGCTGGCTACGTTTTCCCTTTTAGGAATCTCTCAAGGTAACAAAATCTACCAAAAACATGAAACATGAAACAAGACAAAGAGATTTCCTATGTTTTATACTTGACAAAGAAGCAAAACAGATCAAACGATAAGATATACTTAACTCTTTTCCATTTTCAATAATGAAAAAGAAAACTAAATTAGAACCAAAATAAATGATCAGTTAAATCTCTTGCAGATTTATATTAGATATCAGAATTACAATTATAAGCATCCCACAGAGGCAGCGTGGTGGCTCAGTGGATGGAGAGCCAGGCCCAGAGATGGAAGGTCCTGGGTTCAAATTTGGTATCAGATGCTTCCTAGTGTGTGACCCTGGGCAAGTCACTTAACCCCCATTGCCTAGCCCTTACAGCTCTTCTGCCTCAGAACCAACACCCAGTATGGATTCAAAGCAGAAGGTAAGGGGTTTGTTTGTTTTTTTAATCTGGTATATACACATTTAGAAAGGGAAGTAGTGATTATGAAAAGCAAGCGAGGCTTCCTCAAAGATCATTTCATCTTTTTTGATGGGATTTCTCAACCAGTAGATGAAAGGGTTGCTGTGGAGCTAGTTTTCCTTAAAGTATCTTAAACTATTCTTGTGAAGGAGACAGAGATATAGATGGATTTCACAAGAATACACCATACTGGTTCAATAATACAGTATTACATAAAAATACAATTCAACAATGAGATGGATTTATAACTGGTTGTGTGGCTAGATTCTCCAGTGGAGTATTCGGAACACATTATCAGTGTCTTGGATAAAGGCATAGATGGTATGCTCAGCAGTTGCTGATGACTCCACGCTTTGAACTTTACATTACTCCACCCTACTTAGTCTAACAAAATCAGGAATGTCTAACCCCTACTTAAGGATTAAGTATTTAGGAGGATGGCCTATGACAGACATGTGCTAGCAAATGACAAATCAGAAACAGCTGGCAGACCCCTGGGCTGTCCTAAGTCAAGCTTAAGCTACCATTGGTACATGTGAGATACAGGAAAGTGATGTAAAAACCACCTATATATTTCACGTCACTTCCTCTCTCTGGCCTCTTTCTGTGGAGAGGTGGCTCTGGCGGCAGCTTGCTGAGCTTATTGAGTTTTGGTATCTTGGCATGGTGGAAGGTATTGTCCAGGTTTGGTGGTGAGTTTTCCTTGATACTATACTGGGAGAAGCTCATTAGTCTAGTTTAGGTGAGGCATTTTCACTGAGCTCTCTCAGAGTTTAGGCTGATTCTTTTCTCCTTTACCTTCCAAACACTATCCTCTTAGAAAAACCTCTAATCTTCTTCAAAGACCTCATGGTGGAAGTCTTTGAACTCCCCCTGGCACAGTCCAGGCAGGAGAAATCCTAGTCCCACTTCCTCTCTCTTCTCCTTAATTCCTTCCCTCTATGTTAATTAAAATCACCATAAATTTCCAAACTGATTTGGGTATTTTATTTGGGGTTTTCTCTGGTGACCAAATTAATTTAGATTAGGTCACAACCCTAAATTATCCTTACAATGCTGGGAGCCATAGTTAATATGCTGAATAGCAGTCAAAATTTAGAAGGATCATGGCAGGCTAGCAAATTGAGCTGAATCTAGTAAGATGAAATTCAATAGGGAGAAATATAAACTCTTGCACTCGGGTTCCAATAAATCAGCTTCATATGATGGAAGCCTAGTTAGGCAGCAGTGGTCCCTTAAAAGATCCATGGGCTTTAGTGGATTGCAAGTCTAAGCGGTGTGATGTGGTACCCAAAATAGCAAATGTAAATCTTGGGCTGCATTGGGAGGGGTGCACCCTCTAGGAATATGGAGACTGGCCCACTGTACCTTGTTGGCATCAGGTCTCTATGGGAGTACTGTATTCATTTTGGGGTACCACAATTTACAGAGGAAGTTGGAGATAAACTAAAGGAGGGTAAATCAGTACTGTGGAAGGGCTTGAGTTCAGGTCACATTAGAAATGGCTGAAGTTACTGGGAATGTTTAGCCTGGAGAAGATTCAGGGAGGACATGATAACTGTCAAGTGTCTAAAGGGCTGTCATAGGGGGAAGCAATTCAATTTAGCACCAGAAGGCAGAACCAAGAGAAACAAGTAGAGGGTTCAAAAAAGCAGATTTAGGTTTGACATCATGAACATTTCAATAAGTTTTTCTAAAGTGGAATAAGCACCCTACAAAGGTGGTTAGTTCTCATTTTGACTTCTTCAAGCAAAGGCTGAATTACTTCTTTTCTAGTTATGTTGTGTGGGGGCTCCCTCCGGCACCACGTAGGTGGTAGCTCATCTTTTCCATGCCTCCCTCTCACTGATCTAACACCAGGCACCCCCAGCAAAACGTTTGGAGACCTTCCTCTAGATGTGGACACTGTTGAGGTACCAAAGGTGAATGTGGGCCATCCATGGAATGTCCCTTCCTCTACGTGATCAGTCATGTTACTTTGGATTATAGAATTCTTGGACATTCTTTATGTATTTATTCCTGCACAATTCCTGGTTTTGTAAAGATTAAAATTTAGGGGAGACGGGGAGACTGAGGCATCTGAGGCAGGTAGAAATTAAGTTTCTCTCTGCAAGGAGTATTATATTTTTTAGAGGTTTATTAAAGGTTAAAGATTAAAGAATATACAAGTAAGAAACATGTGCCTAGGCCAGAGGCCTAGACAAAATAACCTCACATCATGCAAGAGACCGCCTGCTCCAAAACGGAATTCCAAAAAGAGCCAAGAGAGCGAGCCCCTCAAAAGCCTTTGAATCAGCTTAAATACCTTCTCGATCACGGCCCAGGTGAGATTACAAGGCATTCTGGGGAAGTGGAGCAAAGGCTTGTGGGGATTGTAGTCCTGTATTTGAGTCTATTTTTTACAGTTTGCACTGGTGAGCCTATTACCTTGCAACTTTAATTCTTTGGAGGAGATGGTATTCCATGACTTAAAGCCCTAAGCATTATCCCCTGAAGGATCTTGGTGTTGAAGAGATGGATCTTCATTTCAATTATTTATTTAATTTAGACTATTTTCCCATGGGTCCATGATTCATGTTCTTTCCCTGCCCCTTCCCATAGCCAACAAGCAATTCCACTGGGTTTTATATGGATCATTGATCAGGGTCTTCATTTGAGAGAAAAGCTTAAGAGTCATTAAAAGAATTATGCAACTTTACACAAGTAATCCAGCCCATTTCCCCCTACTATTCATTTTTATTGGTGCGGGGAGTAAATATTGCATGTAATCTTTTTTTTTTTAAGCTAGTGTGTATTGGGTCTGTAGCCCAAAGAGGTTAAAAAAAAAAAAGGTATACCTGTATAAAAGTATTTATAGCAGTCTGTAGCGGCAAAGAATCGGCAATTGAAGGGATGTCCGTCCACTGGGGAATGACTGAACAAATTGTGGTACGTGTTGGTGATGGAATACTGTCGTACTTTAAGAGAAAAAGCTGGAAAGATCTACGGGAACGGATGCAGAGCGAACTGAGCAGAACTGGCTGAACACTGTATACAATACTCGAGACACATATAGCCATCCACTTGCTGTTGGAGTGTATACAATAACAGCAATACTGGATGATGGTTATCCGTGAAGCTTGACTACCCTCAGCAAGGAGCACTACTCGGTCCTGAAAGATTTGAGGAGGAATGTGATCCTGCCTCCAGAGAAAGACCTGATGGAATCACCTTTCCCATCAGTGTATTTTTGGTTTTGTATGAGGGCGCTCTTACAACAGTGACTAATATGGAATGTGTTTTGCATGACAATAAATAAAAGTTGGTGTGGGGGCAGCGAGGTGGCTCAATGGATAGAGAGCCAGGCGTGGAGATGGGAGGTTCTGGGTTCAAATCTCTATTCAGATACTTTACAGCTGTGTGAACCTGAACAAGTTACCGGATCGCAGTTGCCTAATCCTTACTGCTCTTCTGCCTTGGAACTGATACTTGGTATGGACTCCAAGTCAGAAGATAAGGGTTTTGTTTGTTTGTTTTTAAATACATGGTGTGTGGACTAAAGACAGGGAGTAGTCAACAGCCAGTAGTAAAACTGACAAAACAAACAAATGTAATTGCAAAGAAATGTATTATGAATAAACGTGAAAAGAAAAGGAAGGAAATGAAGAGGGTAATGAGATAAGCCATTGGGATGGAGATGAAAATGCACAGGGAGGGATGAGGCTATGGGTACCCAGGCAGAAGGAAGAAATGAAATGAGCTATATTGAAGGCAAAGGGAAGTTACAAGAAGAATGAGGAAGAAGAAAATATAGTATGAGAAGGGATAGTGTTAATAGCAGATTATTAAAATGGATCGTTAATTCTATTTTGTTCTAATTCACCATTTGCTCTGCAGGGCCCCAGAACAGACTGACTTCTCTTGGTTTACAACAGCCGACTTCCCACTTATTTTCTTACTGCTTTGTAATTGCTTTAAGGAGTTTCAAGTAATATCCACTATATCATGTCCTCCTTATGGATAGCTATATATCTATATCTATACTATATTTATATCCTTATCTCAAGTAAAAAAAATTATATTTCAACACATATTCTTTTTTTTAATTTTTCTAATGGGTGATATAGATTTACTTTAGCAAGTGCACCTTTCATATAACCAGCTGCTTTGAAGCATGGACCCATGTCTGCGGTAAAGAATGATTGCTATATAGCTGACTTGTGAGAGACACATATACCCATCCACTTGCTGTTGGAGTGTCTCACTCTGAATTAAGCTGCAATAATGCCCCTTTCTCTGGAGGGTTCCTGGTCATTTGGGAGTGGCTCATGAACAAATTCAGCAGAAGAAAACTTGTGTAATAATAGTGAGATTTCAACACAAAAGGCCAAAAAAAAAGTAAATGTATAAGAAGAACCAGGCAGGGACAACCTACTAAAGGCAAAATTGAATTCCAAATAGAAGAAAAGTTTGGGCTGAGGAAGAAAAATGATGCTGAGGATAGAAAGATGAAATTAAAGTTCATGGCTATAAAGAGCTTCCATTCTTCTGGAACATGTGGGTTCCTGGGCAGTGCAAAGGGCTAAAGAATGCCATAAAGGAATATGGTGGCATCCCGCTTTAATGCGTAGGTATAGGACTGCTAAAAAACCTGTTGGAAGAAAGACCCTCCTCTCCCCATGCCTTTCCATCTTTGAATATGGCCTAACAGCTAATACATTATAGGCAGAAAATCTTAAAAGATAAACTATCTACTTCCCATAAAGCTCCCTTCCAGGTCAGTTAAAGACTATAATCAACAGCATGGTCCATTAGCTTAATAAAAGCACTTGGCACCCATCATGTCCATATCACATAGAAGAGGACTGTAGAGATGGTTACCTCTATTCATTCTTATTAGCTGTATGCTGGACTCCATAGGTCTCTTGTTATGGATTCAGACTAATTTAACAAATATTCCAATAATTATGCCAGATGTGGATAGTGAAAATAGGCATACAACAAAACCTTCCAATCAAATTCACATGGAGAGATAAGATCTCAATTTGGGCCAATAATATCGATCACTTCAAGGGGAAGGAAGACATCTATTGCTTGTGATTAGGCAGAAATTTTGGATCATAATGTATCATAATAAAAGACAAAACTAGACCAAAAGGTTTATTTGTGTATCTGGAGTGTATATAAGTAGAGCAAACGATTATGATTTATCACAATAATTCACATATCTTATTTGGCGAAGCATTTTACATACATAACCTCATTTAAGCCCCACAACCCCAGGAACTGGGAGTGTAGATATTCTCCCACTTTAAAGATAAGCAAAAAACAGGGTTTGAAAGGTTGAATGACATGCCCATGATCAAATAGCTAGGAAGTGTTGAGCTCAGGTATTTCTTGCTCCAAGTCTAGCACACTGTTGACTACACAACGTAGAGGAAAGGTGGCTTTAGAGAGGGAGTAATTTTCAGGGAGTACAGTAGGAAAAAGCACAAGATTTGAAGTCATAACATTTGGGTCTGAACCTTACTTCTGCCACTTACAAATTGTATTATCTTTGGCAAGTCATTTCCCCTTTCTAGACCTAAGCTTTCATAACTCTAAAGTGAGAGGTTTGGAAAATAAGGTGTTTTTCCCAACTATAATTAATATTTAATTTTAACTTATAGAGAAGTAAGAAGGGTACCTAAGGGCTAGTAAAGGCTTCGCTTCAACATCTGGAATTGTATCTTCCATTACCTTGATATCTCTAGGTTGATGTGTTGACAACCTAAAATCTCTATGGACCAATGAAGACTCAAACTTGGTAGTCCTTTTATGCCACAATCTAGTAAGGCTAGTCACAACCACATGGAAAGGCAGTCACACAATCTTAAGACATTGCCCTTCCCATCCGTATTATGCCAAGTCAGCTCTCTCCAAGGGGTCTTTGCTGCCCCCACCCCCAGTTTGAATTGTTCTAGAATTTCTCATGTACCCTTGCAAGAAGAAACTAAACTTTACAAAATGGAATTTTGTCTTTATTCTCCTTTCCCTGACCTATATTATTCCCTTCCACAAAGTAGCTAAGTAGGATTGAATTATTTTGGAAGGCCTTTGAGCCTTCCAACATTCTATAATTCTACCCAAGACCAAAATACAAAATAGCTATAAATTGGACCCATTTACATCCAAGGTAAATTAATATAAATCTTAGAGAAACTTCCAGATTGAGATATTTCAAATGTCATTTTCATATCTCAGGCAAAAAGTTATCTTAGACAATTTTTACATTTTCTTTCAATCCTTTATTCTAAAGGTATTCAAATTAAAGTTTTTTCCCCCCTAAATAACACCTTAGTGCTCACCTTAAAGAGATCCTTTTGGAAATCTTATAGTTTAAGCCTTAGTTTGGAACCAGCAAAGTTGCTGTATTGACTAACACTATGTTACTGCTCCCTGATGACAGTTAACATGTAATACTGGATGCACAAAAGAAAACAAAGTTATATCGATCTCTCAAAGCACCAAACAACTTTGTACCTAGTGACAAACTGTCATGTTGACTCTCCAGCACTTAGCAATGAGAAGTCTTTGACAAATTTTCCCTTAATCATTACATCCTTAATGTCCAGCATAAAATGTCTGATAAATTCTGAAGCACTTGCCAGCATTATCTCTTCATCAGCCTAATTATAGGTATTTCTCTTTCAATTTTCAAATAAATGATGACTAATGCTTTAAAGTTTAGAAAGATGCTTACAAAGATGTTTCCTCAGAGTCGAGCTGGTGCTAAAGGCTTTCCCACATTCCTTACATTCAAAGGGTTTCTTTCCAGTATGGATTCTTCTGTGTTCAGCAAGGTGTCCCCTCTGACGGAAAGCTTTTCCACATTCATTACACTCAAAGGGCTTTTCTCCAGTATGTATTCTTTCATGATCCCTGAGGACTGAATTACTTCTGAAGGTTTTTCCACATTCGTTGCATTCATAGGGTTTCTCTCCAGTATGAATTCTGTGATGATTAATGAAAGATGTTTTATGGCTGAAGTGTTTCCCACATTCATTACACTCAAAGGGTTTCTCCCCAGTATGAATTTTTTGATGTTCAGTAAGGTGTCCCCTCTGACTGAAGGCTTTCCCACACTCGTTGCATTCAAAGGGTTTCTCTCCAGTATGAATTCTATGATGATTCCAAAGACTTGAGTTATTGCTGAAAGCTTTTCCACATTCATTGCATTCATAGGGTTTCTCTCCAGAATGAATCTTCTGATGATTGATAAAGGAAGTCCTATGACTAAAGCTCTTCCTACACACACTGCATTCAAAGAGCTTCTCTCCAGTATGGATTCTCTTGTGTTCAGTAAGATGACCCTTCTGGCTGAAATCTTTCCCACATATATTACACTGAAAGGTTTTCTGTCCTGTATGAATTCTCTGATGTTCAATCAAGTGGAAACTTTTGCTGAAATTTTTACCACACTCATTACACTCAAAGAGTTTCTCTGCAGTATGGCTCTTCTGATGTTCAATAAGGTGACCCCTCTGGAATAATACTTTCCCAGATTCATTATGTTCAAAAGGTTTCTCCCCAGTATCAATTATTGGATGGAGAGTAATGTTTGAATTCTGGTTAACAATGTTCCCACATTCATTAAATTCAAAGGGTTTCTCACCAGCATGAATTCTTTGCAGAGCAAGTCTGGCCTTTTGGCTTAGAGGCTTCCCTCTTTCTAAACGTTTTAAAAATTTTTCTCCAGTATGAACTCTCTGATGGTCAGTAAGGTGCCTCTTCTGTTTGAATGCTTTCTCACAATGATTACAGTTATAGGGTTTTTCTCCAGTATGAATCCTCTGATGATTCTTAAGGATTGAATTATTGCTGAAGGCTTTTCCACATTCATTACAGATGTAGGGTTTCTCTCCAGTATGAACTCTCTGGTGCTCGGTATGATGTCCCCTCTGGCTAAAGGTTTTTCCACATTCATTACACTTATAGGGTTTCTCTCCAGTATGAGTTCTCTGATGTAAGGTAAGGTATACCCTATGACTGAAAGCTTTTCCACACTCAGTACATGCAAAAGGTTTCTCACCAGTATGAATTCTCTGATGCTGAATAAGGTGTCTTGTCTGGTTAAAGGTTTTTCCACATTCATCACATTTATAAGGTCTCTCACCAGAATGAATTCTTTGATGATTCCGAAGAATTGAGTTGTTGCTGAAGGCTTTCCCACATTCATTACAGATGTAGGGCTTCTCTCCAGTATGAATTCTCTGATGTTCAGTAAGATGACCCCTCTGGCTGAAGGCCTTCCCACATTCATTACATTTATATGGTTTTTCTCCAGTATGAATTCTCTGATGTAGAGTAAGATATACTCTATGACTGAAAGCTTTCCCACATTCAGCACATTCAAAAGGTTTTTCTCCCGTATGAATTCTCTGATGTTCATTAAGGTGGCCCCTCTGGTTGAATGTTTTCCCACATTCGTTACATTTGTAGGGTTTCTCTCCAGTATGAATTCTCTGATGACTCCTAAGTATTGAATTGTTACTGAAGGCTTTCCCACATTCACTACAGATGTAAGGTTTCTCTCCAGTATGAATTCTCTGATGTTCAGTAAGGTGACCTCTCTGGTTGAAGGCTTTACCACATTCATTACAATTATAAGGTTTCTCTCCCGTGTGAATTCTCTGATGGTTTCTAAGGATTGAATTGTTGGTGAAGGATTTTCCACATTCGTTACATTCATATGGTCTCTCTACAGTATGTATTCTATGATACTGAATAAGGTCCGAGTGGTAAGTGAAGGGCTTCCTGCATTTACCATACTTACAAACAGAATAGGGAATTCTATTATTTTTATTAAGTTCTGAAAACTGTTTGAAGTTCTTATTAAGTATATCATATTTATGGAGAACTTTTCCTATTGGAATTCTCTGTGATGGAACAATAATTGATGCCAGACTAAACCTCCTTCCAAATGTATTATATTCATTAATATTTAACTCATCATCAGTTTTTCTATGAAATATTGTTACTTCCTTGGATGGTCTATTCCAGTTGTCCCTCTGTTTCTCTAGTCTGACATATTCCCATGCTTCTCCAAAGCTGGAAGCCCAGAGATCATTCTTTCTGATTATTTCTTTTGATGACTCTCCCAGAGAAATGTTGTGCTTTGGAATCCAATCCAAGTTTTCACACCTTCTCTTATCAATAATGGAGTCTGAAAGAAACAAAAATAGCATCAAAACCCATTGTTCGTTATATTGTAAGAAAGGAAATTGTTTATATTAAGCTCTTGATTATAACTCCTGAATAAGCAAAAATGATTACCAATTTTAAAGGAGAATAAATAATATTACAGAGAACTGAAGCCCAAGATATATGAGGAACTAGAAAAAGAGCTTCCAGGGGCTAAATGATTTAAATTAAAGAGTAATGAAAGAGAAATTCAAAAGTAATGAAAGATGCATTCAGAGAACAACCATTAGTAATAAGGGGAGAAATGCTTACATGTTCAAAAAAGAGAAACAAAATGATCATGGAAATTCCAAACTGTTAAGCCTGATGCCAATCTCTGCAAAATTCAGGAAACTATTAAATAATACTTGGAGAGATCTTTAAAAATAAAACTACTAAGGGATCAGTATGGGCATATTACTCGGGATAGTAATTTGACCGAAATTTGGCTTGTGATTTCATTCTTACAGGGAATTGCTATTAATGCAAGTCAGACAAATTAGGAAGGCCAAAGATTAGCTGACTTACCCAGGGTCACTTAACCAATGTGTGAAAGGCACAATGAGAGACCAGATTTATTTATTCACAAGGTTTCTAGACTAGATGAGTAGTAAACATATAACAGCATTTGTACTTCTATAGGGTATACCAATCTTAAGCTTTAATAGCTCAAAGTATGCAAAGGGCTTTATTTACATTCTCTCGTTTTGAGCTTTGCAACCATAATATTAGGTAAGACTATAGGTATTATTACCCTATCTTAGGGTGGGTAAACTGAGGTTCAGAGATGTGAAGTGATTTGGTGGTACCAAAAGATTTCAGAAAAGCCAAAGGAAGCATGTGACTTCAGATTTTCCTGACTTCCAGGCCAATATTTTAAGCACTATGTCTTGCTGTCTCTCTAGGGAGTGTGATGATGGGATTAACTCTTCCCTGCCCATTTTTAGATTTAACCACAAGAAGTGTATACACCCCACTTATCCTTAAGTATGGGGAGGTCTGTGACTCACGTGTTTGAGAGTGGGTCAGAATCAACTGACTGCCCCCTAGGCAGTCCAAAGCAAAGTTAAAAGCTGTAATTGGTCCATGTAAAGTGGAAGGAAGGCACAGGAAGTGATGAAAGGAAAGGTCTTTAAAAGTGGCAAGAACTTCCTGTGAGGAGGTCTTTCACCTTGGCACTTGAAGAGGTCTTTTACCCTGGAACTTGAGGAAGTCTTTTGCCTTGGAACTTGAAAGGCCTCCTCAGAAGTGTATACACTTCTGGTGATTAAATCTATAAATGGGTAGAGAAGAGTTAATCCTATCTTCATAGGAGGTCTCTCTAGGACAGCAGATATCTTAATAAGAAAAAAGAATTTGATCATCTCTCAAATAATCACTAAGGACATGATAAATGCACGTGATTTGGATGTCAGTTTTCTATGAAATGAATTCATAGATGCATTAATGACCTTAACCAGAAAGTATTTTGGTTAACAGATATCAATGGGTAGGAAAATCCTTCATTATTCCATATAATTTCACCCTATCCTATTTACCTTCTTATTCAACACTTATGAGAACATAGAAAACAGAGGCACTCTTATCAGTGTTGCTGATGACACACAGGTGAGGGCAACAGTTAATACTGTAAAAAATTAATATTGAATGACAATAATTTTCATAAAAAACTTTTCTTAAACCTTGGGTTTAAAAGGTCACCCAGTTTCCAAGTTAAATCAATTTACTTTCAGACTGTAGGCATCTTACTGGTTAGCTTTTGTTGGAGGCAAAGTACAGACCTATTCCTTGGTTATCTGTAAAAAAGAACTCTCTTGAGTGATCAAATCAACAAGTTTTAGCCCCTGTGTACTAGTGTGAATTTCAAAACTATTCCACCCTAATCAGACCATTCTTTAGAAGATCTGATCTAGCTATTTCCTGATCAATAATAGATATACTTGGAATAACAGAATCAGGTCTTGGAAACTACATTTCTCCTCCCTTCTTAGTTTAGCAAGATTAGGAACGTCTGCATTAAACTCAAGATTTAATTATCTGAGAAAATGGCCTTCAACAGACATGTGCAAAAAAAGGACAGACCTCTGGGCTGTTCTAAGTCAAGCTTGAGCCACCATTGGCACACGTGAGATGCAGGAAGTGAGGTAGAGAACAGCCTCTAGAGTTCTCGTGACTTCCTGTGGAGAGGGCTAGAGTTCAGTTCGATCCTAAAGCTTGAGCTTGGAGGAGCCCCGCAGACAACTTTCCTTCAGACCAGTCACGTGAGTGATAAGGACTAACCCCTTTCTCTGCCTTGGCTCTCCAAGGCCTTAATGCCTGCTTTGGCTCAGCCTGAGCCAGAGTGGTTCTGAGTTAAACTCCTTTCCTTCTCTCCCTCTTTCCTTCTCTCCCTCCCTCTCATATTTTCTTCCTTCTGTTGTAATTAAATCACCATAAAATTTGGCAGCTGACTTGGGTATTTTATTATTTGGGATTCATCCTTTACACTAGGCACCTACGTTTTGGACTGCAGTGACCCAGTTATGTGGCAGAATGTGTTGGCATCCTTAGGCCACCTGCCTCTTCCTTTGATGAAGAAATGGGGAGGTGGGGTTTGAGGTCTTCTAGTACTATTTGTTGTGTGACTATTTTCCAATGAAAGATGTCCTCGGGAGGATCACAAGGGATATAAAAGGCATGTACCAAAGGAAGTTGCTCTGTTTTGTCCTTCTCTTCTAGCCACCCTGGTTCTCTAGTCCAACTCTCCTTGCCTAACTGCTCAAATTCTCTGGCACCTGTTTGGACTATGGAAGGAGTCCACTGGCTAGATTTTCTTGAGCAGATGATTAATAAATTCAATATAAGCAACCATCAGAGAATTTCATCATTACAATATACTAGAGGCTGAAACAAGAGTTGAACAAATTGTTCTAAATGCCAACTTTTGGGGGCAGCTGGGTGGCTCAGTGGATTGAGAGCCAGGCCTAGAGATGGGAGGTCCTAGGTTCAAATCTGGCCTCAGATACTTCCCAGCTGTGTGTCCCTGGGCAAGTCACTTAACCCCCATCGCCTAGGACTGTAAGGATAATTTTAGGATTGTTACCTAAACTAAATTAATTTTGGTCGCCAGGGGATATCCCAAATAAAATACCCATGCCAGCTGGAAATTTATGGTGATTTTAATTAATATAGAGGAAAGAAATTAAGGAGAAGGGAGAGGGAAAAGGTATAGGATTTCTTCCACCTGGCCCCTGCCAGGGGGAATTCAAATTAGTGGCTTTTTAAGAGGTTAGTGTTAGAAGGTAAAGGAGAAAGGAATCAGTTTAAACTCCAAGAGAGCTCAGCTAAGATGCCTCACCAGAACTGGCTACTCAGCTTCTCCCAGTATAGTATCAAGGAAAACTCACTGCCAAACCTGGACAATAGCTTCCACCACACCAAGATACCAAAACGCTCAGCAAGCTGCCGCCAGAGCCACCTCTCCACAGAAAGAGGCCAGAGAGAGGAAGTGACGTGAAATATATAGGTGTTTTTTATATCATTTTCCTGCATCTCACATGTACCAATGGTAGCTTAAGCTTGACTTAGGACAGCCCAGGGATCTGCCAGCTGTTTCTGATTTGTCATTTGCTAGCACATGTCTGTCATAGGCCATCCTCCTAAATACTTAATCCTTAAGTATGGGTGTAGACATTCCTGATTTTGTTAGACTAAGTAGGGTGGAGTAATTTAAAGTTCACAGCCCTTACCATTCTTCTACCTTAGAACCAATACACAGTATTAATTCCAAGACAGAAGGTAAGGTAAGGGTTATGAACAACAACAACAAAAAAAAAAGCCAACTGTACCAGTAGAAGATTGGGGAAAGTTGGCTAGAGAGCAGGACTTGTTCAAAAGATGTGAAAGTTTTAGTTGACTACAAAATTGATGCAAACCAACAGTTACAATGTGGTCACTGAAAAATCTGTCACCATTTTGAGCTCCATTTCTAGATGGAAAGTGACCAGACCAAAGAAAATAATGTTCTCCCTATACCACACATCATTCAGAACACATTTTGAGTCTAACATTCAGTTCTGGGCACATTTTGAGGGGAGCAGTATAAAGAGTAGTGCAATCACAGGAATGCCACTGGAACAGGAGTCTAGAAATAATATCCTATGAGTAATGGGTGCAAAAAAACCTGGGAGGTTAACAAAAGGAACAAAAAGATTCAAAAGATTTCTCCCTAACATGCTCCAAAATTAGAGATGCCAACATTAATCTGGGAAGCATCCAAAGTCCTTTATGATCACACCCCATGCTACCTATGTTGCTATATCTTCTGCTCAACTAGAAGTACCATCAGCTCTAGAAAAGCTAGTCTGCTTAGCCTCTTCCTTACCCTCAAATACACATAACTGTTCATTCTCATATCTCTATTCTTTGTCATTTTGTGTCTCTTGCTAAGAATGCTTTACTCATCTATCCCCAACATTTTGAGCAGTAGACTTATTGTGTATTGCTAAATAATTGTTATATGGGCTCCAGGCCTTATTTTCAGAAGGAGAATGTGAAAATGTCTCAAATTTAAGTCTTATTCTCAGGGTGTGGTCTAGTGCAAAACTCCCGCAAGGCAGTAAAATAATGGCAACTAACCAATAAACAAAAAATAAACATTTAAAGTAGCAGCTATATGCCAAGCAGGATTTGAGGCACTAAATGATTTTGGGTGAATTAATTATGACTTTCCAAAACAAGGGCATATAGAAGAAGAATCTTCTTTATTAGGTAGTCTCAGTTCCTTTTTCTCCCCCAAAATAGGGGCTTTTGAGAAGAAATCTAGACCATTTCAAAGGTGCTCTACTGAGCAGCTCAGCTGTTTGGAATGTCTAATATATGTTTGGTCTTCACTTACATACCTGGACAAATGACTTGTGGAACTTCTGTTTCTGATGTCCATGGTCCTTCCCCTCGCTCCAGCTGGGATATCACATCTGGTTTAAAAACTGGAAACCCTGATCGTATAAAAAGACATGGAAATCATTACAAACACAGACCCTGTTTAGAATTCTGATCAGAATCACACTTTCAAGAGTTGGAAAGGGGGCAGCTGGGTAGCTCAGTGGATTGAGAGCCAGGCCTAGACTGGAGGTCCTGGGTTCAAATCTGGCCTCAGACACTTCCCAGAGGTGTGACCCTGGGCAAGTCACTTGACCCCCATTGCCTAGCCCTTACCACTCTTCTGCCTTGGAGCCAATACATAGTATTAACTCCAAGGCGGAAGGTAAGGGTTTTAATAAAAAAAAAAAAAAGAGTTGAAAAGGACCACAGAGACCATCTAATCTAAATCATATCAAATCGCACCTACATCATACCAATAAGTGGTCACTGAATGTTGTGTGAATTTCTAGGAAGCTTTCGTTGTTAGAGGACATTTTCCTTTATCTTTAGCCCAACTCTAACTCTACAGCTCCCCTCACCCCTACCTCCCCGCAACGATTCTAGTTTTCCCCTGTGCAGTAAGTGGGAAAATTCTAACCTTTCTCCATAGGAAATCCATTCAAATATTAGAAGGTGGCCATCACAACATCCCACCCTCCCATTTCCCGACTCCTCTTTTCTCACTATACATACCCAGGGACATCAACCAACTTGGGTGACATGAATCTCTTTACTATCCAGGATGCTTTCCTCTGGATGCTTAATCTTAGATTTATTTCTTAAAACAAGAGCAACTTAAAACAATATTCTAGACAAAGTATGACCAGAGCAGAGTAGCACAGGGCTATCACTTCCTAGATTCCAACCTAAGTTTCTCTTGAAGAAGCCAAAGACAGATTTTGCCATGTCACATTATTGACTTTTATAAAGCTCTTTTTCAAATAAACAGCTCTCCAATGTGTCTTTCTCCACCTTGATCTTGGGTGGCGGACATTTTTGAAACCAGGCATAAGATTTACTTTTATCTGTTACATATCTATTAGCTTTGCCCAACATTCTGGGCTGTTAAGATCTTTCTGAATGTGTACTCTTGTCATTCACCAGGTTAGTTACCTATGTACCTCTTCTAACCTGACTGGGTTTGTGTTATTAGAAAGTCTGACATTTAAGCCTTTACCTAAATCATCAAAAAAATGTTGACATCAAAGGTGCCTGGGGCATTCCATTATGGACCTTCTGCTAAGATGACAACAATTAATGATGGGCGATATATCGTTTGGGTCCAGCTATTCAGAATATACTTGGTTATCTACTACACATCTCTGCATCTTGTCCCTGAGGATAGCAAGCAAAATTTCTGTCAAAACCAAGAGCCTAGGCAAACCATGTTTTCAGTCTCACCCTTGCCAAAAGAAGAAAGTGCAGTTCCTCAAGAAGCTCTATTCTTGATGAAGTCATGCTAATTCTTTGTGACCACTACTGTTTTTTTAGATGCATACCACGCATTTTTTAAAGACTGTATTCTGAAATCTTTCTAGGAATTGATATCAGGCTCACTGATGGACAACTTGGACTTTCCCCCTTCCAAGTTTTTTGAAAATCTGGACAACAGAAATAACTTACGCACTCCAGAAACACCATGATTCTTAACAAAAGACAATACACAGATACCCCAGTAAGCATATTCTGAATTAGAGAAGAATAGTGTCCTTACCCAAGGAGACGAAGTTCTTATAATTCTCTAGCATCACATCTCTATATAGGTCTCTCTGTGCTGGGTCCAATTGTTGCCATTCTTCTTGAGTAAAGTCCACAGCCACATCCTTAAAGGTTACTGATTCCTGAAACATTACAACAGATCTCTGTTCCTCCTTCTTTCATATGGACCAAGTGGAGAGATGGGAAGGTGGTGGAATATAAAAGAATTGGCTCTCAATATTGACGGGTCAGTGCGTTCTATCAAAGATCTGTGGAGAAGCTATTTACTCTGCCAGACTTTGTATTAGATGTGTACAGTTTTACAGTATTATTCAAGTTCACCCATGGTAGGCTTTTCTTAACCTCTGGTGTCAGAGATCCCCTTTGGGCAGTCTATAGAAACTGATGGACTCCTTCTCAAAATCATATCTTTAAATAAGTGAAGGAAATGCTTAAATTCTAAATTTAGTTAGAAACGAAGATGTGGATTTTTTTTCTCATCCAAGTGCCAAGACCTCTCGAGATTTATTCATGGACTCTTTAAGGAGTGGTGGTCCCCAATTTAAGAACTTATTATGCTTACAAAACTACCTACCCAGAGAGAGCCCAATCTAGCAGAGAGAGAGAATTCAAGGCAGAGTCGAAGTACCAGACACACTCATTCCAGAAAGATACAGAGATCTGTGCTTTACAAACCATAAAGCACTAGATAAATATCAGCTATCATCATCATCATCATCATCATCATCATCATTATTTTTACAGAGAAGTCACTCTAAAGACTCATCAAAGAGGGGGAACTTTGGCAGCTAAAAGGAGACCTAGTGAGAGAATAAGAAGAGCCAATCCTGGTCAAAGAGTTGAGCTCCAAAGAGCAACGTCTCTGGGAACCCAGCTGAACAACCTCCCCCAGGAAGGAAGCTGTCTGAGGAGCACGGCGAAGACGTCGCTGGGGGAGAAAGGTGCCTGAAGTTCTTCGCTGCCGGAGTTATCAGCTGCTTGGGTCACACGGGGTCTCTACATGTGACTCGCCAGCTCTGCACTCATATTTAAACTGACCCTTCTCACAGATGTGGTGTGTACTGGTGGAAGACTTGTACGGTGGCTACTTTTCCCAAGATGCCATTGTGGGAAATGCCTGGTGACTAATTGTCTCTGACTGACTGCTCATCCATGGGAAACCCACCAGTGAAGGCTCTAGCATCCAAAGAAGGTGCCAGTTCCTCTCTGGTGAGGGATCCCAGAGTGGGTGTTAATGAGAGCGCATTTCAAATTTAATAGTCCAACTCTTCTGCTTGTCAGTCACTTTCTGTTCTCTTCTGAGTAGATTTTTCTTCATTTTCTTTATTTCTGAGGGGTAAATTCATAACTCTCCAGCCCCCCCCCCCCCAAAGCTCTCCTCCTTAACCACTGCAATGAAAAAGCAAAATCAGTCCTCCCACTGGCCATGTCTAAAAATGAGTGTTTCATTCTGATTCTCTATTCTGGCACCCATCTACCAAGAGGAATTCATGACTGGTCTTTGTGCTTATCACAGCCCTTAAGGATTTCAGAGTTATTTTCCTTGGTAGTGTTTTTTTTAAACCCTTACCTTCATCAATACTGTGCATTGGTTCCAAGGCAGAAGAGTGGTAAGGACTAGGCAATGGGGGTCAAGTGACTTGCCCAGGGTCATACAGCTAGGAAGTGGCTGAGGTCAGATTGGAACCCAGGACCTCCTGTCTCTAGGCCTGGTTCTCAATCCACTGAGCTACCCAGCCGCCCCCTAGAAAGTATTTCTTGAGCACTTCCTCTGTACGAGGCCTCGTGGTGAACACGGGGGAATGTAAATAAAAGCAGAAACCAAGAGGCCCCCCGCTCGAGGAGAGCCAGGCGTGCTGGGAGTGTGTGACCCTGGGCAAGTCACTTGACCCCCCTTGCCTAGCCCTGGAGCCAATGCACAGTATGGATGCTAAGAGGGAAGGTGAGGGTTAAAAAAAATGAGGAGGCCAGTGAAGATTTGTAAGCGTCCATCAATGCCAAGCACAGTCTGCAGAGCCAGAAAACCAACACATGCACTCCTAACAGCGTACACAGCGCCGACCAGCACAGAAACGCACTCACCTGGGCTCTCTCTGACAGGACGGCAAAGGCCATTCCTTCTTCCTGCTCGGGGCTCCTTTCCTGGGGAAGGGCCGGCTCTTGGCGAGGCAGAGCTGAGGACAAAAAAGGCGCCAGGAGGACGATCAAGCTTGAGGAGCAACGTTCAGCATTCCCAGAGAACCGCTGGGGGCCACCACCGTGATCCCTACACAAGGAGAGTCGAAGGGGCCCCGGAGCCACCCCGGCCCTGGCGGGAACGGCGGCCGAGCGGACCGTGAGGCCTGAGGCCCGCGGCTCGGAGGGCAGCACGAAGGCCTGAACTGGGGCGACCCCCAGCGCTGCCCCTGGATGTGACGGAGCGTGGCCTTCCCCATATAAACATCCTCCAAATCTCTCATTAGCACTTGCAGAGAGCAGAGCTCAAACATCAGCTCGCCGCATGGCCGCCGCCACCCTGCAGACAGGCACAATGCGACCGCCCCGCTACAGCCCAGGAAACGGAGGCGATCATGACTTTCCCGGCGTTAACCGGCCCCCAAAGCCAGATCTTCGCGGTGCCCCCAACTTACCGGGACTCAAACATCCCGGTGCTCCCCGCGGCTCGGGGGGGGGGGCAGCAGAATCCATTTCGGAGTTCTCAGACAAAGCCTGTGCATTCTGGGAGGCCCTGGGTCTAAATTCGGCTCTGGCCTAAGCTTCTCACTTGGTTTCTAGGATCTCAATGGGGAGAAAAACGACCCCTGACCTTACGCCCCATCGTAGATTCATATAGGAACAAAATGACCTACTTGCAGGGGGCCCTTTACAAGTAGCACCACCTGCCAGACTTCTGCAAGCACAGCAAAGCCTTCTGAAGGGAAGCGCTCAGGAGGGCTTTGGTGACCGTCACCCCCGTCCCGTCCCAGGCAAGCAGCAGAACATCAGCTTCCTGCCACGATTTCTCAGGGCGTGTTTCCTGTCTGGCAGAAGGGACAACAAAAAGGAGGCCGAGAAGGGCCGTGGCAGGGGCTCCCTGCAGCGCTTAAGGTCAGGCAGGCCATCCTCTATTACAGGGTTTTTCATCGGGGGTTTACTGAACCCCACGGCGTCCACCAATAGATTTCAGGGGATCCAGGAACTCATGTCTTTATCTTCATGAACCTCCAACTGAAATTTAGCATTTCCTTCCTTAAAAAACACTGTACTGTAAGAAGGGGTGGCAGAGAGCCTGTGACACAAAAAGGGGTCCTATGGGCTGGGGCCTCACAAAGCGGGAGAAGGCCCTGAGCTCTTTGGGGTGGCACAGACCTGTGGCAATTTGGCAAAAAGTCTTCTCAGCGTGATCTTTATAAGAGCATGAAACAGAATACCCAGAATTACACAACAGGCCATTATACCGAAATAGTTACCAAGAGAAGTTCTAGAAGGAGCAGAGAGTATGGCTGTGATTGGCGTGTCAAAAGTCAATCAACAAGCCAAAACTTGAGCTGCTTACGTATCGGGATATTAGGGAAAAGGTGAGCACGTGTTTGTGGGGCATGTGATGGCGGTGCTGAGCACCCAGGCCCCCCTGGCCTACTGACAGTCGACAAATTCATCCAACAGTCATCGCGACCCTGAATGGACTCTCGGATCTTCTCCGTTTTCCACATCCAAGAATTCCCAGCGCACACGTGGCAAGTCACCACTTTGGAGACTCTCAGAGGGAGCGAGCTTGGAGCCAAAGTTACAGGCCGGCGCCTTGAGCTCTAGACTGAGAGATCTTGAAGATAGGTCAGGGCTTTGTGCAGTCCTACTCTGTACCCAAGTGCCTGTCATTTGTACTTACTAGAGTCTTTGGACCACTCTTCCTGGCCAACTTCATCAATCTCACATAGATCTCAGGCCATCTCAGAGAGGTCAGCGGTCAGTATTTATCATCTTGGTCCGCCTCTAAGTGGTCAGTGGTCACATGGGATCTAATTGGAGAAAAACTCTAGAAATGCTGATCTAAATGTCTTGATATTTGTCAACCTAAATGGCCAACCTATATCATTTCTACTGAAAGGGCTGCCTATGATATGGTTTCTTTGATCACGAAACTTTACAAAATTGAAACGGTCAAATAAAGGATCACTTCTCAAAAGATACTGGTTTATCTGAACAGACCCTGAAGTTTACAACTTTTGTCAAATGGTTAAAAATAATTAAAAAAATATATAATGAAAGAAAAACCCCACCTTTACCCTTGTTTTACTGGCAACCCTGCAGAAAAAGACTAGAAACACTTCTGCTGAAATTCCAAAGCTTTCAAAAAACACAGTCTCATCTCTGTGTTCCTATTTCCAGTCAGGTTGGGAATGCAGAGAGAAACAAACAAGAGGAAAGAAATCCTTTCCTCATGTGCAGAATTTATAACATTATAGGGGGCAGCTGGATGGCTTAGTGGATGGAGAGCCAGGCCTAGAGACCGGAGGTCCTAGGTTCAAATCTGGTCTCAGCCACTTCCTAGCTATGTGACCCTAGGCAAGTCACTTAACTCCCATTGCCTAGTCCTTACTATTCTTCTGCCTTGGAACCAATAGGCAGTATTGATTCTAAGATGGAAGGTAAGGGTTTAAAAAAAGAATTTATGCCATTACAAACAAATTAGCCTAAATCTGTCAACCTGAAATGAAACTTTACTTTGAATTTCCAAATTATGATAAAAATGTGGTTTTTAAATAAAGAAAACATTTTTTAAAGTTTGGTTTGATTTTTTTACAAATGATGAAATATCCTAGTGGGTCTCTTTGGGGCTGCAGCTTCCTGGGACTTTTAAAAATTGAAATTTTGAAAAGTGAAAAATAATCCTCAGAACCTTCTACCACTACTCTGCTTTCCCTAGAGAGTGACAGATTTACTCTTTTCGTGTGGGGTCCAAGGTGATTTCATGAACTAGAGAATGTTCATTCCTAAACAGAACTAAAGGAAGTTTAAAATTTTTATCTCTAATAATTTCAAAAGCCAAAAAAAAAAAAACTCAAGCAGTTTTGCAGTCTAAAGTTTTACACTGTGTGAGCAACTATTCATAGTAAATAGTTTGTTTAAGCCAGAAAACAATTCATTCAAAATAGGTATAATTTAATTTTAGGAGGATGTTTTATTTGACCACTTTTTCTATCAATAGTCACTATCAATAGTCATGAATAGTAGAACCTGATTGCCTAGGTAAATTAGATTTAAAATCATCTAAAATAAATTAAAACAGACTACACATTTGTAGGTTCTTAAACAATCAAATTGGAAACAGCTTACACAGAGAAAAACGAGAAAATATAAACGCTGACATTTTCATTAGGGAAAAGCTTAAGTTTTGAAACCAATTAAGAAAATGTGATCATTTGCAGGGAGGAGATCCAATGGAGTGAAGGAAGCTAGTTCTGTAGCCTGGGAGATGAACAGGAAATAGACATGAGGGATTAAGAAAGCAGAGAAAGAAAGTGAATGACTGGAGGGTAAGAAGAGAAGCACAGTTTTGAGGTTTGCATGGCTTTAACCAATGTCCACAAGAAGAAAGGGAAGGAAAGCTAAGGGAAATTTTGAATCTCATTGACATAGGAGAACAGGAAGACTTCTGTCTCCAAAACCGTGGCCTTTACTTGGAGAAATAATTACTTCTACCTAAAAAAAAGAATAACATGGAAATGGGTTTTGAATGATAACACATGTATAACCCAGAGGAACTGCCTGTCAACTGCAGGAGGGAGGAGGGAAGAGGAGAGAGAGACAACATGAATCATGTAACCATGGGAAAAATTTTTAAATAAAAATACCTAAAAAAAGAAAACTGGGTACCAACCACTTCATTGACGCTGCGTGAATATAAAGTTCAATTAATAGGCAGTATGGGAGCAGGTAGGTAGAAAATGACTAGAGTACTAGGCATGGATTCAGGAGGTTCTGGGTTCAGATTTGTCCAGGGATACTTCCTAGCCGGGTAATCCTGGGCAAGTCACTTACTCCTGTTTGCCTAGCCCTTGCCACCCTTCTGTCTTAGAGCTGACACTAAGTCAGAAGGTGGGGTTTTTTTAAAGTATGAATTTGGATGTCTTGGAGAGCTGGTGATTCTTTTTAATGCCCAAATTGATGGATGATTGATGCTCCCCCTTTTTTCCCTTTTTGCTTTCTGACTTTGGGAAACCATCATACAAAAAATACCGCTCACCTGAGAAAAGATACCCTGAGTGAGATATATTTGCATCACTTGGGGACCATCTAAATGCTGTGAGGTTAGGCTTGGAAGGACCACTGATCAGGTATCGCTTTTATCCGTATGCTGAAGAAACTGTCAAGTATTTGCCCGGGTACCTTGTTGTTCGTTCATCTCAGTTACGTCGGTGACCCGTTAGGGGTTTTCTAGGCAGAGCCTGGAGTGGTTTGCCATCTCCTTCTGCAGCTCATTTTACAGAGGAGGAAACTGAGGCAAAGCGTTACGTGGCCTGCCCAGCATCCCACACCCCCAAGTGTCTGAGGGCACATCTGCACGCAGGCTGCACTCGGCCTGTCTGCCAGGCCTGCCATTTTACCGCACCGCTGCTTCCCGTGCTTCAAAATGAAGAATTACAATGACACGCAGTGTCTAGAAAAAGTACAGAAGACCTTGTAAAGTCTCGTTATCTGTGATTTTCTTTGGGGACGGGCCAAGCCCTCAGGCTCTCCGGCCTTGGCAAGGCCACCCAATTTTATCAGCTCTGTGAAAGGAGGACTTGCAGGACCGGAGCTGACTAAGGAGAGCCTTTTCGATTCTAAGACAATCCGTGGGGCCCCGCCTGATGCCCTCTCGTCGTCTAACACTCACGACCCAAAGGGAGGTTGGCCTACGCGTCTGCTTACAATACAGAAGCGATTTAGACATGGATTATCTGAGTGCTGCTGATGAGAATCATGAAAAACCAAACCGGATAAAATTGCAATGTAGGCAGCAAAGTGGCACAGTGAATAGAGTGCCAGGGCTGGAGTTAGGAAAACCTGAGACCAAATCCAGCCTCAGACAATAACGAGCTGAGAGACCCTGGACAAGGGGCCTGGCACATAGGAAGCACCTTGCAAATGTGGCTGTTATGATGATCATTACTATTATCATTACTTGGAATAGTCTCATTTAGAGCGACATCTTTGAACCAAATGATTTGTTTTCAAGATTTCATTTTGGCCTCAGATGGAGATATCCAGACACTCAGGCTAACAGAAGCCAGTGTCATTCTGAAATTTCAGTAAATGATCATAATTTGTTTTGTGTAAAATCCAAGAATCTGGTTCTTTCATTAATCTTTCATAATTAATTTTTCCATCAAGATCGCTGAACATGTTGTATGTATATACATATGTATATATCATTTTTGTGACTGTATTTGTATGCGTGTGTGAATGAAAGAAAAAAAGTTGTTTGTTTTCTCAGGACTTTGTATTTAATGAGGTTTTTTGTTTGTTTTTTTAACCCTTACCTTCTGTCTCAGAATTGACACTGAGTATTGGTTCCCAGGCTGAACAGTAGGGGCAACCGAGATTAAATGACTTGCCCAGAGTCACACAGCTAGGAACTATCTGATCCAGATTTGAATCCAGGACCTCCCATCTCCAGGCCTGGCACACTATCCACTGAGCCACTTAGTTGCCCCTCGATGAGGTTCTTAAATTGAGATCTGAAAACCAAAAGAGTGTCTATGGGTAGATTTCAGGGACTTTATTTTTTATTAACTTCTAAGTAAAATTTAATGTTTCCTGCAATGGTGATTTTTTAAAAAATTGTTCCGGTAAGGGATCCACAGGCTTCACCAGACTGCCAAAGAGTCTGTGACCCAAAACAGGATGAGAAGCCCGGCTCCAATGCATAGTCTGTGTGAGTGTAATAAGGACAGCGGGATCCTGTGGGTCGGGAGATGGGAGGAGAAGCTGGGGCCTGACCAGTGACAGAAGCAGGACTCCTAGAGTAGGAGGTCTTGAGTTCTGGGGGGTGACAGAGCCCCCCCCCAATCTGGCAGAAACTCTTTTCAGAATCCTGTTTTTAAATGTATAAAACAGAATGCCCCGGATCACAAATAGAAACCATTCTATTGTTAGCTACAGAAATATTCCAGGAATGAAGTTCCTGGAGCCCAGAATAGGACCCTCTGAACCAGAAGGCCGAGGCTATAACTGGTGTGTCAATGATGCACGTGAGAATCTGGAGGACACCAGGCTGCCCACTTCTATCGGGCCCGGATGACGTGTCCTATGGGTAAATGCCTTTGGTAGACAGACACACGCCTGTCATTATAGCTAACATTTATGCAGTGCTTTCACGTTTGCAAAATGCTCCACGTGTATTATTTAATTTGATCCTCACAACCCCCATGGGAAAGTAGGTGCTATTATGAGGACAGTTTTACAGATGAGGAAACTGAGGCAGAAGTGAAGTGACTTTTCCACAGTCATATAGCTGGGCTGTGTTCAGGGCTGGATCAAACACCAGGTCCATCCGCCTATCTGTCGGCTGCCTCTTTATATATCTATGGATGTATAGATGGTTGGGGCAGGGGGAGTAAGCCATACAGATAAAGACAGATTACTATAGAAACAGACGGGCTGCGTTCTTAGATCTAGAGCAACTCTCTATCCCTTCGATGGACATAAAGCCATCTTTCTGCCCCTCGAGCCAGGCTGGGCTCTTCAGGATGAACAGAGCAGATGAAATACCACATGGAAAGTGCTCTGCAAACCTTCGGGAGAGCTGCAGCGCTGCAGCACCCGCCCCGGACTCCGGGCACCCGAGAAGTGGCTAAAACCTGGTGCATGGGCACAGCTGACCTTGAGGGCGCACCGAGACGTCTCGATGGAACCTCACCACAAACCCGGGTGAGCTGGGAGAAGAGGGACGTTTCTCCTGGAGTCCGGACATGAGCAAACTTTAGCTCAGCCGGGGGAGGAGCCCTGGCCAGGGCCACAAGAGGAACCCAGGCCACCTGCCCACTGCTGTAATCCTCACCTCTCTCACACACTCGGGCGAAGGTCTCCATGATCACCTCCGCTGCTGTTCCTGGATGCTTGGACTCTACTCCAGCAGGAGTCACCCCGGGATCTGCCCGTCTCGGGGCAGCTGGCTCCTCCTGTTAGGGGCTCCTAAGGCCCAAGGAGACTGCCTTTCCTTGGTCACTGTCAGGCTCCTTCCCCTTCCTAGAGAAGAGGAGCCCAGCAACCCAGGCCGCATCACCACATGAGTGTGTCTCCCCAGCGCGAGTCAGTCCTCGACCTCATTCCAGGCTCCAGAAGACGGTCCCATGCCCTGGGGACACAAAGGAATACATGATGAGCTTCATCAGCCATGAGAGTCAAGTACCTCTGGTAGAAGCAACAGGGCCGGGCTTGAGCCTGGAAGCCTTGGGCCTCCGCTCTCCACGAGCTGGGTGAGCACCAGCAAGCCATTTGCCTTTTTTCCAATCCAAATAAGACTAAGAATTTCGTATACGTGGCTAATCTGTTTTGGTGGAGGGACTTGCCAAGGGCTGGAGTCTCAGCACCCCGAATAAAAACACGGTCATCGTAAATAAGGGCTTGTGCACAACGGTGAAAGGGGGAAAGTCGACTCCTTTAGGGCAGGGACCCTCAGGAAGGGAATCACAATACTGCGGGCTATCTCCCCACCCCATTTCTGCCTTTATTTCAGTTCTCTGATTAGCAATGGACCTGGCATATAAACACAGCTTCAAACTGCTTGCTGACTTGGTCTAGTCCCTGCTTTATGCTGGTAGCCTCCTAAATGCTCCCTGAAATGGAACAGGCCGATGACCAAGAGCAGAGACTGAGCTCATGGTTATCTCTGTGGCCTTGGGCAAATCCTGTCCGGGGTCAGGGCCCCTGCAGGGCCTCACCGCTCTGCCTGTTGGGAGATTCCCGTGAAATCAGGGCTCCAAAGCCCAGCAAACCTTAATGCTTAGAATCTAGTTCAGGAGCCCTTTACGTGAACGTTATTGGCTTTCTGGGCCAAAACAAATCAATCAGTCAGCCCATAAAGTCCTTGAGATGAACTTCAGGAATCCAAAGGAGTCGCTATGATTGGTCCACTGAAGTGGCGGGCCCTGATGAGGCTGGAGCTCACAAAGGATGGAGAAAAGGAGGAAGAGGCGATGGAGGGGCTTTTAGGGAACGAGAGGAAAACAACAGGGCACTGGAATAAACCCAGTTCCCAGGGATGGGGAGGCGATGTCCGAGGGCGGTGAGGACTCCCCGCTGGGTCCTATCCCGGGGCTCCCCCCTTCTTCCCTTCCTTCACAATCCTCTCACCAGATCTTTGCCCTTCTCATGCCCACCCTGGCGCTCGGGAGTTCCCTAGTTCCTCTCCTGCCCAGTTCTCACCTCGTCTCTTCCTCCAGTTGATGGCTAAGATCTAGACCCGCCAGCGTTCCGGACACCCCGCACTTGACCTCCACCTCCTCTTCTACCTCGTCTCCTAACCTCTCAGAGGGATCATTGGTTCCCCCCCAAGTCAATACCAAGGTAGAGGAGGGGCGGGGCCACCCAGCCCCTCCCCTATCCGTGTCAATACCCAGCCAGAGAGGGGGCGGGGCCACCCAGTTCCTCCCCAACCCTGTGACAACGCCAGGCTGGAGGAGGGGCAGGGGTCACCACAGCCCCTCCCCCTTTAGCACCCCACTTTTGTATAACTAAACGCAGTTGTTTTTCCTAAACGGTGGGAAGACATGTGACTCTTCTAAGAGGCATGTTCTACTGTGACAAAAGAGGAATCGCTCCCCCATCCCCCACGGCCACCATCAGGGAGGTTCAGGGTCCTGGAGGGGCGCCCTGAACTCGTGGGAGCGGTGGATTCGGACAGACACCCCACGGAGTGACCCCCAGGAGACACAGCGAGGCTGGGCCTAGCTTCAAGTCCGGAAGGCCCCTGCAGTGTGGCTGTCCACAAAGGGCTCAGGCGTGGGCAAGCTCTCCCCGTGACCCGCCCCTCCTCCCCCAGGTCCTCTCTCGGTCTTCAACGACGGGAAGGATTGGAGGGGCGTTCAGCCGTGCAGGAGAGAGGGAACACGGAGCTCAGGCCTCCTCGCACTCAGATCCCGACCCCCGCCCTGCCCCAACATCTCGGCGGCCAGGCGGCCCCCCCACAGGCCTTCCCCCGCTCCCCACGCCACACTCGGTGGCACTCAGGCACGTACACACACCCCGTTTACACTCTCACACTGCCACAACCCCCGACCCCCACGCAAGGTCACACTCAAACAAACTGGCACACAGCCGCCCCCTCCCCCCAAGGGAGTACTTACACACTCACTGACAACGGCACACAGCTAAGAACTCGAGGAAGCAGGATGACTACACCGCGTACCGTCCCAGGCCCGGCCCCCCAGGCCTTGCGCACGCGCACGCTTACTCGTAGACCGGCCGACTGACGCTCAGACTACTTGCTCTACAACCGCCTCTCCCCTCCCTTTTTTTCCTCCCCGGCTCGGCAGAGCGGACCCGCGAACAAAGGCCCGAAGGAAGTCCGGGCCCCTCGGAGGATTGCGGCTGCGCGTCTCAAGCCCCGAAACTAAAACTCCCAGAATTCCACTGGATCTAGCGTATTGTGGGCCTGCAAACACCGGGGCTGTCTGCGATCCCGTCGTCTTCTGGGAAATGGAGTCTTCATTGCCGTCGTGTCCGAGGAAGAGCTGGGGTCGCCGGCTCCCCGGACACCTTTTCCCAAGGGGTGAAGTGGCGCTTGTGTGACCTTAGTCCTGGGTGGGGGATGGATGGGGGACGCTCCGGCACGGTTACTGGTAGCCGGTGGGGTACGACACTGAGAATGACAGTGTGTGACAGGCAGAAACGGAAGGGCAGGAGGAGGGGGGACAGAGACCGAAAGAGACACCGTGACCCTCACCCCCTGGAAGACTGGGACATCTCCCCCCTCCCGCGTTCCCGGGATAGCAGCTGGTGAAGCCCGGGACCGTGGTTTTTCCAAACCGCCCAGGGTCCAGGCCGGACTTCACGGGTCTTTCCCACCCGCGCCAGCCTGGTCCTGCGCATCCCGCCCATCGTGGCCAGGCTCCCCTCCTCCGACATCCTCGCCCCCCAAAGCGTCTCCCGCTGTCCTGCTGGTGCAGGCCGGGAGCGCAATCATTCGCCTTGAAGGGGCTGCCAGCGTTGGACTGACTGTTGTTTTCTAACAGCAGCCCTGGGTAAGGTGGTGAGGAAGAAAGGAAGAGAATACTGCAAAGCGCTGGCAAACACCTTGAAGCGCTTCTTGAATGCTGACTTCTGCTGTCTTGGGTTTCGTGCCACTGAGATCCCCACAGCCCCCTTTGGTTTGGTTGGTTTGTTACACATTATTCTCCTCGTCCTCTATAGCCCAGCCATCTTTTTTTTTTAACCCTCACCTTCTATCTTGGAATCAATACTGTGTATTGGTTCTAAGACGGAAGGGTGGTAAGGGCTAGGCAATGGGGGTTAAGTGACTTGCCCAGGGTCACACAGCTGGGAAGTGTCTGAGGCCAGATTTGAACCCAGGACCTCCCTTCTCTAGGCCTGGCTCTCAGGACACGGAGCCACCCAGCTGCCCCCTAGCCCAGCCATCTTGCTATCCCTCACCCATGACATTCCAACTTCAGCCTCTTTGCCTTTGCTCAGGTTGCCCCCCCCCTTCCCCCCACACTCTGGCCTTCCTCCTCATCTCTGCCTTTTCGAATCCTCTGGCCTCCTTCCAAGCTGGGGTCAAAATCTATCTTCTGCGGGGGGAGGGGAGTCTTTCCTGATGGCCTCAATTCCAGCCTCCCTTCCTGCCACCCATTCATTTGAGTTTCCCTTATACATCTTGAGTATCTCCTCGTGCATGTGTTTAAGAGGCGCCTGCCATGTGTGTACTGTTTTTGCCCATATAGGCTATATATAGCCCATGTGAGTCTGTAGATGCTGAAGGCAGGGAATGTACGACAACCCCCTTCCCATCAAATGCCAGTTTCACAATGAAAACTAGCAAAGAGCCCCATTTATCGAAGTTGATAGCCCCAACATCTGTAAAGCTGGACATTTGTTCAGTCCGCAATAAAAGAACTGAGGCAGAGCCCCAAACAATAACTATTTATTCCAGGGACCTAGTTCCCTCCAACAATTGGGATCCCAGACCTTTCTCTCAGTCTGAGTCCCTCGCCTTCTTCAGAGTACAGCTTTTATTCCCTTCAGCACCCATCGCTGCCCTTCAGTCAGTCCAGGCATCAATGAGTGATGAATGAAACCCTTGGTATGGCCCCTGGTTACACTGCTCAAAACAATAGATGGGCTTATTGTATTTAGCTCATCCACCCCATCTTGGGGCCACCCACTTTGCCATCAGGCCTGTTTAATCAACACAGACCCACTTTAGAGTCTTGCCCGGGTAGCCGGGATTGCTTAATAAGGGTCACAGGGAGGCTTTTTTCCATTTTAAATATATCAAGGGATTTCCACTGAGGCTTGTGACATCTGGGGGAGGCTCCCCTTCTAGTCATGTCGATTAAGTTAAAGTCTAAACTCTTCAGGAAAAGACTCTTGTTTCTAATAGTTATTAAACCATGAACTAGAACTACGACTGGAACTTCTGATGACTTTGTTAATACCTATCCCTATGAAATCACATTAAACTAGATATACTGATTAGAACTAATCATAGGGGTGAAATTGCTTTAAGATGGGTTTACCAAAATGGGTAGGGATCAAATTATTTCTCACACATCTCTACCCCCCACCATTCTCCAAGGGACACTTTGGTTCCTGCCAGGAGAGGACAGAGGAGGTTGGGGTTAAAGACCTGTAATGATTAAAATTCTCTAGAAACTTATATTCATTTATCATTATTTATTACTAAAAGTTAGAGAGAAAGCAAAGACTGCATGATCACCAAAGACTGCTCCATGCTTCCCCAGCTCAAGCTCCTCCAAGTGGCTGCTGGCTGGTCTGAGATAAGACAGTGTCTGCCAAGTGTTAAACACTCCAAAGAAGGGGGAGAGAGCCAGTGCTTCCCCTCTCCATTCACTTATACAGTCCATTTCTGCCACTCCCCCTGGAACTCTCTGATCAGACAGGCTAAAACCTCAGTCGGGTCCAGAGTCCTGACTTCTGAACCTGTGACAAGGGGACTTCCACCAGTCCCACACCAGGAAGCCATACCACATAGCCACATGTGTGTGGCCAGTCAAAGGGTGGAGCTGGTATCAATCAGTTTTCAGGGGGCAGCTGGGTAGCTCAGTGGAGGGAGAGCCAGGCCTAGAGAGGAGAGATACTCGGTTCAAATTTGGCCTCAGGCACTTCCTAGCTGTGTGACCCTGGGCAAGTCATTTAACCCCCATTACCTAGCCCTTATCACTCTTCTGCCTTGGAACCAATACTATACACAGTATTGATTCTAAGATGGAAAGTAAAGGTTTTATTTTAAAAAAGAAAAAATTGGTTTTCAAACAGAGTAAGTGGGTACAATTTATATTAAATTCACACAGGCCAGCCTCTCTGATCTCAAAGAAAGGGGATCCTGTGCTAGAATTGTATCTGTCGTCTTCCTTAAATACTGTTAGTCATTGGGAAGTAATTTTTAGGTTCAAGCTAAGCTAAACTCCTGTTCTTTATTTCTTAATGAGGAAGGAGGACTCCAAGTTTATTATTTGAGACAACTCCCTTCCCACCAAAGGCAGCTTACCAATAAAAAATAGTAAAGAACAGCATTGGATTGGATATGAGGTGTGAGAGAGAATATGTAATTGAAGTTAACACCTACTTTGTGTGAGAAGGGAATTTGTATTTTTGATTTGATCAATCAGAGATTTAGACTTTCTTTCCATTTGTTTTGAATTTAGGTCAATCAGCAACTAGGGAATTGATTCCACAGGCACTGTCCCCCTGGGTGGTGCCAGGCTAATTGAGGAATTGTGATTGGTTCCTGGGGAGTGATGTAAGAGATGTAAGAGAACTAGTGGGGTGTATGGGGTGCTCAGGGAGGGGTAGTATCTCTGGTATGGAGGGCTTGTTGTGCCCTCTTAAGGCAGCTCTCCAGCCTCTGACACCCAGCTCTCACTTGTGGCTCCCAGTAGCTGCTAGCATGCAGCAGCGGCCACACCCCGGGCAACGGCTTTGACAGGCCGGCTAAACCTTGTGAGGGTAGCCATCCGGTCATAGACCCCTGGTAAACCAAGGCTTTGCTCATCCAGCATGTGAAGACTGCTTCGACTGAACAGACGGAAGAAACCAACAACAAGGTTCAACGGCTGAGAGGGCGACGCAGCAAGGCACTGTGGAGTGCTTAGGGCATGTTGGAGCACAAAGGACAACATGGCCATCCAATGCAGCTGAGGAAGTCTCCAGGTGTAACGATTTTTTGTGCCACTGGACCCAGGCTTCCAACGCCGAGAGAGTGGGACTGTCTCTGTGCAACGACGCACAAAGATAATCGTCATCCATTTTCATCTATGGAGGATAGATGAGTGTGCACAAAGACACTTGTACGTGAAGGAGACTTAAGTGGAAAAGTCGTTGCATTTTCTTGTCCTTAGGAATTTCAAGGAATGACTTTCTTTTTAACTGAATTTTGTTAATAAATGAAAGAGACAAGGGTTCTTTTCCTGTAAACTCATTTATCCTGATGTCTGTATGGGGAGGGTTGGATAATTTGATAGATCACCTCTTAATTAGCTATCCACAAATTAAGAATGTCTTGGGATGTTTAAGGGAGGGGCTGAATAATGAGTCCCTAAAACTATTAAGCTACCTGGCCCAATTTCTGTGTCAGTGGTCATTCAAGAGGGCCATAGACCTCTATGTTACTTTGTTATGATGCTGTCCTAACCAATAAACAGATATATATTCAATCAACTGATATTTCTTACTCCTAATCAGTCTCTTGAGATAATTTTAACCAACAGACTATTAATTGGTAATATAGGGCTGAAGTTCAGGAGAAAATCTTGGGTTGGATATAGAGATTTGTGAATTATTATCTGCATAGGGGTGATAATAAACCTAAAGGAATGAATGAGATTACCAAGAGAAGGAACATAGAGGGAGAAGACCCCAGACAGAATCTTGCGGAACACCTACATTTAGTTGGTAACCTCATCCATTCCTGTTGGGGGGGCACTAAATATAGCAAGTAGTAAAAGGTGAATTTAATAACGTCAACTACTCCTGGCTCTTTTTTCCTAAATTTCTGTTGATAGGAAGAAAATCCCAACTCTATGGTCCATTCCATTACTTAGCTAACTGAGATGAGAAGTATGCTCTTTAGCCACTGGATAGTGCTCCAATGACCCATGAATAAGCTTCTCCCTCATCCCAAGTCAACATGTAATAGCAATCCACTGAGCCACCTAGCTGCCCCTGACCTAAAAGAATTTTTACATTTACCTTAATTGCTATGGGCTGGGCCAAGTGATCTCCCTACCAATTAATCTCTTTTGTTGTTGTTCAGTCATTTTTCAATCCTCTCCAACTCTTTATAATCCCAATTGGGGTTTTCTTGGCAGAGATACTGGAGCAGTTTGCCATTTATTTTTAAACCCTTACCTTCCATTTTAGAAAAAATGCTGTGTATTGGTTGCAAGACAGAAGAGCGGTAAGGGCTAGGCAATGGGGGTCAAGTGACTTGCCCAGGGTCATACAGCTAGGAAGTGTCTGAGGCCAGATTTGAACCTAGGCCCTCCCACCTCTAGGATTGGCTCTCAATCCACTGAGTCATCCAGCTGCCTCCTGACCATTTTTTGACTGGTGAATGCTTTGTATTCTTATAAATTCTATATTTTTGAGAAATGAGGCTTTTGTCAGAGACACTGGCTATAAATTTTTTCCCCCAAATTTGTTGTTTCTCTTCTAGTCTTGGTTGAACTGGCTTTTATGCAAAATCTTTTAAGTTTAAGGTAATACAATTATTTATTTCATTTTTTCATCATGTCTTCTGTGTTTTATTTGGTTATAAATTCTTCCTTTATCTAGAAGCCTGGCAGGTAAACTTTTCCATGTTCCCCTAATTCATTTATGGTGCCACTCGTTATTTCTAGATCAAGTATCCATTTTGACTCTTTCCTGGTATATGGGATAAGATTTTGGTCCATGCCTAGTCTCTGTCATACTGCTTTCCAGTTTTTTAGCAGTTTTGTCAAATAGTGAGTTCTTTCCCCCAAAGCATGGATCTTTGGGTTTTCTTTGGGTTTATCAAACACTAAGTTGCTAACGGCATTAACTACCACGAGCACACACTATTTCTTACAGCACAGTAGCATTCCATTCCATTCGTGTACCACGGCTGGTTTAGCCATTCCCCAGTTGATAGACATGCCCTTTGTTCCAAATTCTTTGCTGTCACAAAGCATGTTGCTATAAATATTTTGGTGGATGTGAGAATTTTCTTCTTATCAGTGGCTTCCTTGGAGTCTCTAGAGGGTATGGAGGTACCTCAAAAGGTATGGAGGTTCTAGTCACTTTATTTGCATAATTCCAAATTGCTCTCCAAAATGGTTATGCCATTTCAAAGCTCCACCAAACATGTATTTGTGTGTTTGTTACATATTCTACCTACCTATTATGGCAGATGAATTTTAACAAAAAAGTAAACTGAGGCAATTCTCTGAGCAAGATAACATTTATTAACAGTAATGTGTACAGTTGTGAATAAACGAATCATTGGCTTGATTCCATTTATGCTGGAGACTCTAAGCAAAAGGACAGTCCCTTTTTATAGGTTCTGGGGAGTACAGAACAAAGAACAGATCAGGGTAGATGATATCTTTGGATTGAAGACAACACAGTTACAGAACTGAAGTTCAGGAACAAGCTGATTGCTTGGAAGTTTGGTAATAGCAACTAGGAACAACTCCCTCCCTTTCCCCATGCCTAAGAAGGGCTCATTGTTTGAGTCCAGAATCAAGATAACAAACCAGAAGATGGCTTGGTGTTGTAAAGATAGTGGAGCCAACTCCCTGGGGTTCACAGGAATCCCCCTGAGGTCAGCTGAATTCCTGGAAGCAGGAATAGATCACTGGTTGGCAGGAGAGCTGGACTTTTAAACTTAACCCATTACAAACCAGCTGAATTCCATACCAGCTTCAGACAGAGCCCCATGACGTACCATTATAGAACAAAAGCAGTTAATTGTTCATAGGATCAATAAGAAAATGATACAGAATTCATTCAATCCCATGTGTAATATACACATATCTGTGTGTCATTTCTATATCTTGGCTGCCAAAGCCTTGTCAGACAAATGTGATAGGTTTGGGGGTTTTTCCATTTCCCTTCTTATCCTGGGTGCATTTTGTCTATGCAGAAGCTTCTGAGTTTCCTGTTTAATCAGCTATCCATTTTTCCTGTCATTGCCTTTATCTCTCATTTAAGAATGTATCTCCTAGAAGGCTGTACACAGTAACAGCAACATTGTATGATGAACAATTGTGAATGACTTAGCTATTCTTAGCAATACACTGATCCAAGGCAATACCGTGAGGCTCATGATGAAAAATGCCATCTGTCTAGAGAAGGAACTGCTGGAGTCTGAATCCAGACCAAAGCACTTTTTTTGCTGTTTTTTGTTCATGTTTTCTTCCACAAAAAGACTGATATGGAAAAATGTTTTACATGGTTGCACATGTAGAATCTATTTCAGATTTTTTTTTTTTTACCTTCTCAGTGAGGAAAAAGAAAGGGAAAGAAGGAGAGAATTTGGGTCTCAACATTTTTAAAAACATGAATATTCCAGTCTTGGAAGCTTCCTAACTGTATGATCCTGGGCAAGTCACTTAACCCTCATTGTCTAGCCCTTATCACTATTCTGCCTTGGAATCAATATTTAGTTTTGATTCTAAGACAGAAGGTAAGGGTTTTTAAAAAAAGTGAATATTAAAAATTGTTTTTACATGTAATTGGAGAAAAATAAAATAATTTAAAAAAGAATACACCTACCTATAGCTGTGAGGGGTATATAATGTTTTCTTCTATTTTTAAAAATAGTCTGATACTTATTAATGATTTCCTTATTTTCATAATTTTCATATTTCCTTAGAATGTATTATAGAATATAGTATAAGGCATTGTGTGTGTGTATATATATACACATATATATGATATAGTATAAGGTATGGCATAATTTCTGTGTAGTTTAAAAAAAATCAAATAAGGAGTTTTTTCCTAGGAAATCTGATTTCCATTCTATCAAATCCTGGTTTGTGGAGTTCCACTGTTTCTGATTCTCCCTTGCCTAGTCTGTCTACTAGGCCCTCTCCTTTTGTCCAAAAATAAATGTAGACTCTTATTTTTAAATATGTGTGCATCGATTTGTTTTAAGTTTCTAATTCTTATAAACAATATATTGTTGGATTCTGGTTTCTAATCTGCTCTGTTACACTTTTCTCTTTTATAGGTGAAGTCATCTCATTCATATTCAATTATGATTGTTAACTGTGTATTGTCCATCTAATTCTCTTTTATGAACCCCCTGATATCCTGCTTCCTATTTGAGAATTTGTTTGGTTTATGACCATTTTATCCCATCCCCACTTCTTCTCCCCTCTTATTTCTTTGTTAAGTAAAATGTCTTTTCCTACCCAACTAGGAATGTATTCTTTTCTCCTTTGACCAGGTCAGAGGATGAGGTTCAAGTGTTTCCCACTCTCCCCATCACTACCTTCTTATTTGTAGAAACTTCTTTTTAAGCGATAGTTTCCCCCATCCTTCCTCTCCCCTTTCCTCTTCCTCTAACTTTCCATTCTTTTAATATATCAAGACATAATATCTCCTAAGCCCTCTATGGCCCCTGATGATAGATTTCTATATCTTCTTCCTATATTTTAATGTGATCATTTTATCCTTAAATTTATAGAGAGCAATTTCAGATGGGTAATGAAGCTAAAAGTCTGATAGAAAAGGGTTGAGAAGTGAATGGGGAAGAAATGGAGGTGTTGTATGGACAATTCCAGCCAGGAGTGTGACTGAGGACAGGAGGAGGTGTGGAATGGTAGCTTGACAGGATAGTAGGATATAGAAAGGTTACTTAAAAGGATGGAATAGACTAGGAAGTATTTGTAGCAGAGAATGAAAACCTGAAGATTAAGAAGGAATGATTGCAGGGGGGGCTCTCTGGAGAGCCGGGTCTGCAGTCAGGAGAACCTGGCTTCAAATCTGGCCTCAGACACTTCCTAGCTTTTAGACAAGTCACTTAAACCCAATGGCATAGACCTAACCACTTTTATGCCTTAGAATTGACATTTAGAATTGATAAATTTTTAAAAAGTATGACTTATGAGAGTGAAGTGAGCTTTCTCTGCAGTATAATTCTCTTACATCTACCAAGTTTTCCATGTCTAAAGTTGATTTTGCACTTTTAAATACATACAAAAATACAATATGAATTATCTAGAAGGGGATTTTAGAATAGTGGATAAAGAGCTGGACTTAAAGTCAAGAAGGCATGAGTTCAAGTGTTGCCCTAAAACACTTAGTGGTAACCTCAATAAACAAGTAATTTAACCTCTCTCCTCTAGGCCTTTATTCAGTATATATCTTGTCCATACCTTTTCTACAGGAGGCCTTTTTCATCTTCTCCTCACCCTTCCTCTAGTTAGTACCCTCCATCTGCAATTCTCTTCCATTTAGACTGTATGTATTTCATATGTATAACCTTTTTGCATATTATTTCCTCCCTTATCATATTTCCATGAACTCTTTATATCAGTAATTGCTATATGACAGTTATTCCCCAATCAATTTGTTTTCATTTTTTATTAGTAGTTTTTCTATAAATGTTTTTATAAAATAGAGCCTTTCTGCCTCTAAAATTTTTTATTATTTTATTTCTACATCACACACATTTCCTACTGTATTGCTCTCTTCCCTTTCCAAAAGGTCACATAAAATAAAGCATACCAAAAGATAAAAATGTCTGACATATGCAATGCTTTCCTTCTTTCTCATCTCCTAGTAATATTACCAAACCAAATGGTACTTACTTAAGTGATTTTTAAAAATAGAATTCTAAATGGTTTCCTCAGAATGGCTGGATCAATTCACAGCTCTGCTGACCATGTGTAATGTGCCTGTATTCCTAAAGCTCTTCAAAATCTATCATTTTGTCTTTTGTCATCTTTGCCAATCTTATCGATATGAGATGAAATCTCAGTTGTCTTCTTGTGGGTTTCTCTTATTCGTGATCTGAAACACTCTTTCACATGTCTGATGTTAGTTTGCAAATCTTTTGCAAACACTGTTAACATCTTTCAATCACTATAATAAAAAGGGAAAGAATTTGTTTTTTATCAATTCATTATCAATTTGCTACATCAGTTCATTATTATAAGACTTTTATATCAGATATTTATCAGAGATATTCATTTATAGGATTTCCTGCAATCATCACATACAAAAGGTTTCTATCCAGTATGGATTCTCTTATGTCTAGTAAGAGATACAATTCTTCTAAAGGTTTTCCCACATTCATTACATTCAAAGAGTTTCTCTCCAATGTTTTCTCTTATGTCCATCAAGGTCTTCGCGATGGTGAAAAGATTCCTTGTATTCACTACATTTAAGTGATTTCTCTGCTCTATGAAACCTCTTATGTTTGATAAGATCTCCACACTGATGAAAGGACTTTCCACAGTCACTACATTCAAAGGGCTTCTCTCCACTGTGAATTCTCCTATGGCTGCTAAGGTTTCCATACTGTTTAAAGGATTTCCCACACTCACTACATTTGAAAGGTTTCTCTCCGGTATGAATTCTCTTATGTGTAATAAGAGAGTCACTCCTTCTAAAGTATTTCCCACAGTCATCACATTTGAAAGGTTTCTCTCCAGTGTGAATTCGCTTATGTTTGGTAAGAGATTCACTTCTTCTAAAATATCTCCCACAGTCTTTACATTTAAAGGGTTTCTCTCCAGTATGAATTCTCTTGTGTTTTGTAAGATATTCATTCCTTCTAAAGGATTCTCCACATTCATTACATTTAAAGGGTTTTTCTCCAGTATGAATTTTCTTATGATTATTAAGGGATTCACTCCTCCTAAAGGATTCTCCACATTCATTACATTCAAAGGATTTCTCTCCAGTGTGAATTATCTTATGTCTATTCAAGTGTCCCTGCCCTCTAAAGGATTTCCCACATTCATTACATTTAAAGGGTTTCTCTCCTGTGTGAATTCTGTAATGATGAGTAAGCAGAGTCCTATAGCTAAAGGATTTCCCACATTCACTACATTCAAAGGATTTCTCTCCAGTATGAACTCTTCTATGTTTGTCAAGTTTTTTGCCATGATTAAAGTATTTCCCACACTCACGACATTCAAAGATTTTCTCTTTATGAATTTTCTTGTGTCTGTAAAGGCTTCTATAATGACTAAGGGATTTTCCAAATTCATTACATTCAAAGGATTTCGTTCCAGCATGAATTATTTTATGTCTGTTAAGGTTTCTACAATATTTTCCACACACAATACATTCCAAAGTTTTCTCTCTACTATGAATGCACTTATGTTTGTCAAGGTTTCTGAAATGACAGAAAGATTTTCCACATTCACTACATTCAAAACTTTTCTCTTCAATTTGAAATCTTTTAGATTTAATAAGGGATCTATTCCTTTTATAGGATTTCATACATTCATTACATTTGAAAAATTCCTCTCCAGAATGAATTCTTTGAAATAAAATAAGACTAGATTTACTGCTAAAGGCTCTCCCACATTCATTACACTTAAAAAATTTCTCTGTAGTATGAATTGTAAGGGATAACCTATTGCTGAAGATTTTCCCACACTCATAAGATTCAGATGCTTTTTCTTCATTATATTTTCTATAACACTGCATAAGTTGTGAATGGTAATGGAATGGTTTGCTGAATTTATTATAGTTGCTGAGTTTCTTCTTAGAAAAGAGTCTTTCATGCTTACTTTCATCTGAATGATGTGTAAAGTTCTTTCCATGTGTATCATGTTTGTGTAGACTTTTCTTTCTATAAATTCTTTGTTTTGGAAATGAATCTGACCCCACATGGAATTCTTTCTCAACTACATTACATTTGTTGGCAATAAACTTAGTAGATGTTTTCCTGCAGATGATTATCACTTGCTGGCATTGTTTTTCATTGTTGCTCTGCTGTTGCTCTAATCTAACAGCACATTGCTGGGTTTCTACTAACTTGAAGTCCTTGGGATTCTCCTTGAATCTTTCATTGGATGACTCTCCCACAGAAATGTTCAGTTTTGGAATTTCCTCTGTTGTTTCACAGCTAATCTCTGTATTAAGGTACTCTAAATGAAGGGGGGGGGGGGAGTTTAAATGTTCATCATTCTCTGTGCTAGAAGAAAAAAAAAAGCTGAGACATATTCCAGTCAAAATTCTGTTTTATCTGTCTTGAATAGTTGAAAAGGAGAAGAAGAAGGACTGGTAGGGGAAAAAAGTGGGAGAGGGAAAGAATTAATAGTTAGACAAAAGCAAGAGAGGAATAAAGGAACTAATAAACAAAACTCCAAAGGGGAAAATATTCAAAATAAGAATCAGAGGTGAAGGGAAGAGAGTCAGTGGGTACAGGGCTACCTTGAAAAAAAACTAGATAAAGTAATGGAGGGGGCATAATATGTTCATAGCAAAGAGAGAAAAAATCAGAATGTGAAAGAATGTTCAGCTGTAAAAAGGGGTAGAATGAACAAAATAGCATTATATATTTAGAAGACAGTCTCATGAGAGAAAGCCCAAGGGAAAGTTACTCAAGAAAATTTGGGTTGAGATCAATAGACAGAAAAAACATAAGGAACTAAGAGACAAGGAATTTAATCCCCTGTCCCATTTGAATATTTTGTGCATTTCCTCTTTCTTTGATCTCTTTGGAATACAGGCTTACAAGTGATATTATTGAGCCAAAGAATATGTGAAATTTAGTAACTTTTTGGATATAGTTCTGAATTACTTTTCAGAATGGTTAGAGCAATTTGGAGCCCCATCAACAGTACACCATTGTGCCTATCTTCCTACAGTCCTTCCAACAATTGTCATTTTCCTTTTTGTCATCTTTTCTGATGTAATGAATATGAAGTAGAACCACAGTTATATCAATTTGCATTTCTCAATTAGTGATTTGGAGTGTTTTCCTCATGTTTGTTAATAGCATAGATTTCTTTTTTTTTTAGAACTATCTTTCAAATCCTTTGACCATTTATTTACTGGGGCATGGCAGTCACTCTTATGTTTGAATCAATTCCCTTATATATCTTGGATATCAGATTTTTATCAGAGAAACTTGCTATACAGATTTTTCTCCCCAAGTTAACTCTCTTCTAATTTTAAATGCATTTGATTCTTTTGGGCAAAACCTTTTCAGTTTTGTGTAACCAAAAAATTTTTGGTCCTAAATTCTTCTCCTATCCATACTGGTAAGAGGGATTTTCTTTCTTATTTCCTTGGGGCAGTTAGGTGATATAGTAGATAGAGCATCAGATCTGGAATCAGGAAGACCTGAGTTTAAATCTGACCTTAGACACTTATTAGCTGTGACTCTGGGCAAGCCTCTGCCTCAGTATCTTCATCGGTTAAATGGGTTTAACAGTAACAACTACCTCCCACAGTTGTATAACAAATGAGATAAGGTAATTTGTAAAGCACTTAGCAAGGTTCCTGGCACATAGTAAATGTATATGACAACAACAAAAAGAAAAACTTTTTTATGTTATTTTTTTTTAATCTAGGTTATTTATCCATTTGCAACTTTTTATGATCTATAGTATGAAAATTTGGTAATTTCTAACAGATTGTTTTTCCATTTTCCTAGCACTTTATTTTAAAAACCTTACTTTCCATCTTGGAATTAATACTGTATAAGGGTTCTAAGGCAAAAGAGTGGTAAGGGCTAGGAAATGGGATTAAGTGTTTGAGGTCAGATTTCAAACCAGGACCTCCCATTTCTAGGCCTGGCTCGAAGTCCACTGAGCTACCTAGCTGCCCCCTTCCCAGCACTTTTTGATGAATTTGGGGTACTCATCCTACTATTTTGGATCTTTGGGTTATTGAACCCTATTATTATGTTCTTTTGCTTCTTCTGTATGCTGTTTATCTAACTTGCTCCACTGGTCAATTGTTGATTCTTTTAACTGATACTAAAGAATTTTGAGGAATACTACTCTATGGAATTGTTTAAGATATGTCCTTGCTAAGTGTCCCACTTTTTTCCTGTTATTTCCTTTGAGGATTTTGACCTTTTGCTCTTTCAGATCAATACAGTACTGTCTAAGAAATAGAGTGGTTGATTGGTGGAATAGATGAGGTACACAAATAACCAGTAGTAAATGACTGAAGTAATGAAGTGTTTGATAAACCCAAAGATCCCCGCTTTTGGAACAAGAACTCATTATCTGACAAAAATTGCTGGGAAACTGGAAAATAGCAGGGCGGAAACTAGGCACAGACCAACATTTCATACTATATAACCAAAATAAGGCCAACATGAGTACATGATTTAGACATAAAGGATGATACGATAAGCAAATCAGGAGAACATGGAACAGTTTATCTGTCAGATCTATAGGAAAGGGAAGGATTTATGACCAAATAAGAGATAGCAAGCATTATGGGATATAAAATGGATAATTTTGATTACATTAAATTAAAAAAGGGTTGCACAAGGAAAACCAATGCAACCAAGGTTAAAAGAGATGCAGAAAGCTAAGGCAAAAAATGATAGTAAGTGTTTCTGATAAAGGCCTCATTTCCCAAATACAAAGAGAATCTAGTCAAATTGTTAAGAAGTCATTCCCTCAGCTGATAAATGATCAAAGGATATGAACAGTTTTCAGAAAAAGAAATCAAATCTATCTATAGACATATAAAAATGCTCTAAGGTGGGCAGCTGGGTGGTTGGTTCAGTGAATTGAGAACCAGGCCTAGAGATGGAAGGTCCTGGGTTCCAATCTGACCTCAGACTCTTCCTAGCTGTGTGACCCTGGGCAAGTCACTTGACTCCCATTGCCTAGCCACTCTTCTGCTTTGGAACCAATACACAGTATTGATTCCAAGATGGAAGGTAAGAGCTTAAAAAAAAATGCTCTAAGTAACGACTGATTAGAGAAATAAATATCAAAACAACTCTAAGGAACCATCTCATACCTATCAGATTGGCTAATATGACAAGAAAGGAAAATGATAAATGTTGAAGGGGATGTGGCAAAATTAGGATGCTAATGTATTGTTGGTGAAATTATGAGCTGATTTAACCATTTTGGAAGTCAATTTGGAACAATGCCCAAAGAGCTATAAAACTACACTCTGATCTGATTTTTTTTAAAGAGATAAAAGGGTCTCTTTATACCAAAAATATTTATAGTAGCTCTTTTTGTGGTGGCAAAGAATTGGAAAAGGAGGGGATGTCCATAAATTGGGGAATGGCTGAACAAGTTGTAGTATATGATTGTGAGGGAATACCAGTATTCCCTCAGGGATGATGAGCACAGGATGATTTCAGAAAAACACAGAAAGACCTACATGAACTGATTCAGAGTGAAGTGAGCAGAATCTGGAAAACATTATACACAAAACAACAATAATGCACAATAAACAACTGCGATTTGCTTAGCTATTCTCAGCAATACAATAATACAAGACAATTCTGAGGGACTCATGATGAAAAAATACCAGAGAAAGAATTGCTGGAGTCTGAATGCATATCCAAGGGTACTATTTTTTACTTTATTTTCTTTATGCTTTTTTATCTTTGTCTTCTTCCACAACATGACCAATATGAAAATATGTTTTCACACGTACGATCTATATCAAATTACTTACCATCTTGGGGAGGAGAAAAGAGAAGAAGGGAGAGAGAATTTGGAATTCAAAATTTTAGAGAAATAAAGTTAAAAATTGTTTTTACATGGAATTGAGAAAAAATAAAACATTAAAAGAGTGGAAAAGATCAGGAAAGTATTCAATCATCAGTCTAGGAGCTAGATTTCACTGTGGAATCTGTCCAAAGCCAAACAGTGAGAAATGCCAAGCAACCTGTTTGATAAGCTCAGTAATAGCAGAAATAGCAACTCTTCCATCCATTGGCCATGCTGCTTTTGGAAGAGAATTTGGGTGAATGCTATGAGGAAACTTCATTAAGTCTGAATCCATCTTCCCTAGTGACCAAGAGGGAAAGAGTATCCCCAGGTGTTGAAGGAAATTTTTCCCTTTTACAAAATGGAAATTTCAAAACACTTTCCAAAAGTATTTACATTCTTACTGTATTTTCAAAACAAAAATCCCTTTCTAACAGGTGATTGATGTTAATTGATGTTGGTTCATTAGACCAGGGGCACTAATTATTTGCAGCTAACCATGGAACACACATGTTCCCCACAGCAAAAAAGGATCTTCAGCCTCATCATCATCAAAGAAAGACACCACCAACCCCATAGGGATATCTCTAGATCCAATGTAGTTAGTCTCACTTTTAAAGAGAAAAGTCAGAGTTTTGCTACCTGGGGGCTCTGTTTGGGATAAAATTGGGCCCTTGTAATTTGCAGGGACCATCAGGAGAGATTCAACCAAGGGACTAAAACCTTACTTACTGGATACCTTTGTTTTCAGGATCTACTAGAGGGAAACTGGCCATTTCCCCTCTCTTCATTGTACGATACAATGATTAAATATCATTATCTTTTTTCTTACATTGTCTGATTGCAAAGAGGTAAATTTAGGTTCCCTATAAGGAACATCTAAACTAATGATTAGAGCTCTCTAGAAAGGAATACCTGACTTAGGAGACAATGGATTCTTACCTCCACAAGATTTTAAGAAAAGGTTGGGTGGCCACCTGTCAAGTATGTGATAGTAGAGATTCCTTTTCAGGTAAAGATTATACTAGAAAGAAAGTTAGCTCCTTGAGAGCAGGGACTTCTTCATTTTTGTCTTTGTATCCTTGATACCTACCATAAGGCTACATACATAGTAGGCATTTCATAAATATTTTCTCACTCACTTATAACCATTAAGGTTCATGTTATTGCTGGAATTTTGTTATTTAATGTAATTATATAATGTAATAATAGATTTTGAAATGATATATGAAAAATTTAGAGAAATATGGAAAACATTTTATGAAATGAGACATGGTGAAATGTGAAAATGGGATGAACTCTCCCCTGCCCATTTTTAATCACCAGAAGTATATACACCCCATTTATCTGATTCATCACCCACTATTGCACACCACATGTGGGTCACAGATGTCCCCCACTCAAGTGTAAGTGGGGTGTATACGCTTGTTACAAGGGAATCACTTTAAAAGACTGATATATATTAATTTAAGGTCGCCAAGGAATCAGCTATGTAATTCCTAAATGAAAAACTCAAGTCAGCCGTCAGCCTTTTTTGGAGTTTAATTACAATAGGAGCAAGAAAGGAATTAGAGATATATATATAGAGAGAGAAAGGAATAGGGCTTAAATACCCCTTCTGTTTAGGCTGGGCCAAAAGGCCCAAGCCCTTAGATAGCTGGGGCAAAGAAAACAGATCAGTCCCTATTACTCACGTGTCCAAAATGGAGAAACAGTCTCAGAGGCCCCCACCTTCAGCTTCCTTCAGAGCAAGCTTCCTCAGAGCCCAGGAACCACACCGACCAAAAACTCAATCCTCCCCCTAGTCTCCAGACCCTCCTATCTTTAAGGACCCCATCTAAGTTGCCTCCCCTCAGTCCTCACATCTACCAATCACTCTTCATCAATTTCCCTGTCAATGGAGGCTCTCGCTTAACCCAGGACCGCCCAGAGGTTTCTGGCTTTTGCACATGTCTGTTGAAGGTCATATTTTCAAATGATTAAATCTATACTCCTTTGCTACAGCCCTTTCTAAATCCTGTTAACTTGAGTATGGTAGAGATTGGAATAATTAAATTTTGATCTAGGCTGCAGCCCTTACTCAATCCTATTAGGACTGAATAGGGTGGAGTATCTCCATTGTATCAATTCTAAAATCAAATCAAGACTCAAAGAAATTCCTGTTCTATGCTTAAGCATAGGTCAAAGTCCTTTCCATTGTTCAGCAAAGGGTTTCTGTCCTAAAGTAATCTTAAGAAGGGAAGAGAAGGAACCTCCCATGCCAATGGAGTTCCCATTCCAATAGACTATCAGTAAGAAATTTTCCAAGTATGAAATATCCCAATGGTGAAATTTCCAACATTTATAAGTCTAAGGAAATTTGAGGTTTACAATCCCCCCTGATGATCATTGGGAGACTAGTCTCCCCATTGATCATTTAACATAATCATTTTGTAGTTCTAAATTCACTTCTAACTAAAGATATACACAATATTCAATTTCTAAGAGAAATTAGAATAGTGAGAGGAAATAGAAAAGAAAAGAAAGCAAAACCAATGTTTGCTAGGCGCATTGACAGAAAACCAAATTAGGGGCAGTCCCTTTTGGCATAAATGTTACAATAAATGTTCAATCAAAAGTTCAGTCCAATCAATCACATCCAAAGTTCATTCTTGATCTTCTTGATGAAGTGTAGGTTTTTGGCATCTTTCTGCAACAGTTCATTCTCTGGATATAAAAGTTTCAAGCTTCTTTCTTGAAGATCTTTTCTCGAACAAAATCAAAATCTTTGAAAATTTTTTATAACAGTAAAATCTTAAACAAAAGTCTTGGATTTTTATAAAAATAAAATCTCAAACAAAAAAATTCAAAAATTCTTAGATTTTAAATTAAAATACAATCCCCCCTGAAGTAAGTATTTTAAAAAAAATATATATCAAGTTTAGCTCAGAATGCAATGTTCAGTTATGGGGGTGTATGTGTCAATTATCAAAAGAATAGAAAAATAATCAAAAACATAAGAAAATTTCAAAATAGACCTTGTATAGGTCCAGTTTAAAGTAATTTCTATCCCACAAGTATGTAGGACAGAATGCAGTAATATTTCACTTAGCCATTTGTAGCCAAGACTACAGGAAGTTGCCATAATATAAGAAGAAAAGAATTAGAATTCTATTTTGATGGGGAAATGTCATTCCCTTGTCTGATTTTTTTTCCTTCAGAGATATAGGGAGCCAGCATGATAGTCAAGCTTTGTACTTGTTTGAGTACTTCAAAAGGAGTGTAGATACAAGGAAGTCCTACGACTTAAACATAAGTTAAGCGTCGCAACCTTGAGTCTCACTTTAATATTTCATGTGTGCTCTATTGGCACTATTCAGGTTTAGTCTGTGCTCCTTGTTTTTATCCCTTTTCCTGGAATCAGACACAAACATTAATCACAGTCCTATAATATTTTATCAATAAATGGCAGGTTCCGATAGTTTAAAGCTTTTAGGCATATATTGATATTATAGCAAGAGTATATATATTAACTTGTATTACTGCAGGGAAAAAATATTAATATTAATTATGTGTACCTTCAGTACAAAAAATGAGAAAAAAATCAAATATTCTGATAAAAAATAAAAGAAAAGAAATAAGAAAAAATAAGAAAAAAAATCAGTAATTCAATATATTCTTGAAAGAAAAAAAACCAGCATCCATTTGTCTATGGATTATTATCTCCAATTCTTATGATAAGATAGAGTCACAATTCATATGATAAGATAGAGTTAATCAGTCTCAGCAGAAGATGCTTTCTTCACATGTGAACAGTGAATCCAAGAGTCTCTTTCTCCAATCTTTATAGATGTTGGAGTAGTTAATAATATTTGGAATGGTCCTTCCCATGAAGGTTCAGTTGCTCCAGTTCGCTTGAAATTCTTGATATAAACTTTATCTCCTGGGTTCAGGTCATGCAGAGAAAAGTCTAATGGTCCAGCTTGTACTGCAGCTCCAGATTCATGAAGTTCACGTAATTTGTGCTGTAACTCCTGTATATAGGAAGCAATAGTAATATCTCCCCCTAATAGCGATGTATAAGCCGGGGAGAAAGGCTTAGCCTGTATATATGGATGTCCAAAAAGCATCTCAAATGGTGAAATATGTAAGTCTCCTCTAGGCCTGCTTCTAAGATAAAATAGGGCCAGAGGGAGAATTTCAGGCCATTTTAAATGGGTCTCAGTGCATAATTTGCCAATCATAGTCTTAAGTTCTTTATTCATCCTCTCCACTTGGCCTGAGCTCTGGGGGTGATATGGAACATGGAATTTTGGAGTTATCCCCAAGCAAGAATATATTTGATTTAAGACAGAATCGGTAAAATGACTCCCTCTATCGGAGTCAATACGTGCTGGTAGGCCAAAACGAGGAATAATTTCTTTTAAAAGTATCTTTGCAACAAAATCTGCTGTGGCTCGGGTCGTAGGAAATGCTTCCGGCCATCTGGTTAGTTGATCTACAATTACTAGACAAAATTTATAACGTCCAGCCTTTGGCATTGTTATGAAATCTATCTGTAGGTGTTCAAAAGGTGTGTAAGCCAGAGGACGTCCCCCAAAGGCTTTTCCACGATATGCATGTTGGTTATATGCCTGGCAAATAGGGCAGGCTGAACATACTTTAGAGGCTACAGTAGTTATACCAGGGGCTATCCATACTCTCTTGACAGAGTCCACGATGCCCTGGGTGCCAAAATGACCATTTTTATGAATAGATTGGCAAATTTGGTTATAGAAACTTCTAGGGAGCAGGGGTTTTCCTTCAGGTGACACCCATACTCCATTAATTTGTTTTGCTTTAAATTTTTGTTTCCATTTTTCCACTTCCTTTTCATTATAGGAGAGTGATAAATTTAAATTATCAGTGGTTGTTAATGTTAAAATTAATCCAGGTCCTTCTATGGCTGCTAGTTTTGCAGCGGCATCTGCTCGGTCATTTCCTCTAGAGACAGGGTCAGAGCCACCTGTATGGGCAGAGCAATGAACTACAGCTAGGGCTTTAGGCAGTTTGAGAGCAGAAAGAACTTCATTAATAATTTCTGCATTAGCTATGGATTTTCCAGCTGAGGTTAAAAATCCTCTTTGGAGCCATAGCATCCCGACTGAGTGACAAATGCCGAAAGCATATCTAGAATCTGTATAAATTGTTGCCTTTTTATCCTTGGCAATTATACAAGCTTGTTTTAGAGCTATGAGTTCTGCTCCTTGAGCGCTAATGTTAGAAGGTAGTGAAGCTGACCATTCAGTGGCAAATTCTGAGACTACGGCAGCTCCAGTGTAACGTATGCCATCCCTCATAAAAGAGGAACCATCGGTAAATAAAATCAGATCTGCATTGTCTAAGGGAGTGTCCAAGAGATTATCTCGAGGCTTTTCTGCCATGGACACTAATGTTTCACAGTTATGTAGTGGTTCTCCTGAAGTAGGTAAATCTGGAAGCAAGGTGGCAGGGTTAAGAGTTGAACAGCGTTTCAAGGTAATATTTTCACTATTTAATAAGGTTATTTCATACCTTGTAATTCTCTGATCCGAGAATGCCTGTGTTCTATGTTTTACCAATAATGCTTCAATCTCATGTGGGCACATTATTGTTAATGGACATCCCAATACTAAATCAACGGTTTTTGTTACTAGTAAGGCTGTAGCAGCTACTCCTCTAAGGCATGGTGGTGCTCCTGCTGCTACTGGGTCTAGTTGGGCAGAATAATAAGCAATTGGGCGCTGAGAAGGTCCCAAAGTCTGAGTTAACACACCAGAGGCTACTCCTCTTCGCTCATGCACATATAAAGTAAATGGCTTGTTGTAATCTGGGATGCCTAGAGCAGGGGCAGACATGATAGCCTTTTTCAGATCTGTTAGAGCTGACAAGTGTTCAGGCTCTAATTTGAGGGGTTCAGGAACTGAATCCTTTGTTAATGCTATAAGGGGTTTAGTGATTTCCCCATAGCAAGGAATCCATTGTCTACAAAACCCTGTTGCTCCTAAAATTGCTCTCAGCTGTTTCTTAGTGGTAGGAGCACTCAATTTTTGAATGTTCTCAATTCGTTTTGGAGAAATATAACGAGCACCCGCAGTCAAGATGAATCCCAAATATTCTACTTTTTGGAGACACCATTGAATTTTATCCTTAGAGATTTTATGTCCTCTTTTGTGCAATTCCAAAAGAAGGTGTTTGCTATCTTCTTGACATGTTTCTGCATCTGTTGAAGCCAAGAGTAGATCATCTACATATTTGATTAATTTGCTATTTTTAAATGTTATATTGTCTGTGTCTTGGCTCAAAATTTGCTCAAATAAGCTCGGACTTTCGACATAACCCTGTGGCAGCCGACACCAGGTATATTGTGAGCCCTTCCAGGTGAAAGCAAAAATATGCCTGGAGTTTTCATGTATTGGTATGGAAAAGAAAGCTGAACACAAGTCTACTACTGTAAAGTATGTAGCTGTGCTAGTAATAGATGAAATAATAGTATGTATGTTAGAAACTACGGAGTGTCTCTTTATAACGTGATTATTCACTGCCCTTAGATCCTGTACGAATCTATAGATGTGCTTGCCATCGGGCCCTTTTTTTGGTTTTTTAATTGGCAGGATGGGCGTGTTGTATTCAGATTTGCAAGGGATTATTATTCCCTGTTCTATTAATGAGTTAATAACTGGTGTAATACCCTCAATTGCCTCCTTTGAGAGGGGATACTGAGGGATAGAAGGAGGTGGGCTAGATTTAGTTTTTATCTGCACAGGAACAGCAGATTTAAGTAAGCCTACATCAGAAGAAGATGTGGCCCAAAGAGACTCCGGTATATCTTTAGGTATTTCAAAAATGGAAGGTTCTTTTGCCTCCTGGTTTTCAGAGAGAAGTACAGGGAGTAAATTTAAAGATTCCTCTGGTACTTCTAATGATAATGAGCCATCTGGGGAGCAGGTTATTGTGGCTCTGAGTTTGCATAGAAGGTCCCTCCCCAGCAAATTTAAAGGGGAGTCAGGCATCAAAAGGAAAGAGTGTTGTACCTCTAGGGGTCCTACAGACACCATTCTAGGAGGAAGTCTTTTAACTCTTTGGGTTATTCCTGATACTCCCATTACATTCTCTGAGCCAATAGAATAACATTGTAAATCAGGTTTTCTCTTTAATACAGACCAGGAAGCTCCGGTGTCTAATAGACAATCATAATAGGTGTTACCCACCTTTAAGGTAACATGGGGTTCATTAGTATGGGGAGGGCAGTGGATAGGGACAACGGGTAGTAGGACATCAGGGTCTGGGAAATCAAAGGTTGTATCCTCTGATTCCTGTGCCCCAGCCCCCCCTGGGCACCATCATTGTGTTTGGGATATTCCTTGGGCACCCCCCTGAAGGGCACCTCTCTGAGGGTCATTAGTACCTCGAGTAATTTTTGGACGAGCGCCATTTCTCATATATTGTTGAGTATTATCATTAAAATTTTCTTCAATTTGAGCATTGTCATTAAATTCCCAATTCCTATTTCTATAATTCTGGTTTCTAAAGCTCTTATTTCTATATTCATTATAGTTATTTCCATAGTCATTATTATAATTTCTAGAATTTTGGTTTCTATAACCATTATCATAATTTCTATAGTTATTATTTCTAAAACCATTATTAAACTGTGTATTCCTTCCAAACATCTTAAGAAAGGTTCTACATTCCATCATTTTGTGGCCCTTCTTCTCACAGAAGTGGCAAGTAATGGATTGATAATTGGATTTCTGGAGAGGGGCAATTGTCGTTGGTTCATTATCATGCCCACTTTCTAATTTAGTTATCCTATCTATTACACATCTCATTTTTTTCTTCATTTCCTCCATGTCATCATTATTCTCTTTCTCCTTTTCTTCGTTTCCCTTAAAAACATATATAGCTGTTTTTCGCAATTCTTCAAGGTCCATATCTGACCATCTTGGGCATTGTGTTTTAAAATAATTTTTAATTACTTTGCAAGAATTATTTACAAAGATTCTTCTAACTTGTCTTAAACTATTCTCTTTATTTAAGTCCCAATCTAAGTATCTGTCCCCAAACTCGATAATTCTGTCCATAAATCTGGAGGGTGTTTCGTTTTCCTTTTGCTTAATTTTTTCCAGTTCCATCCACTTATCTGTACTGTCCGCACATTCCTTCATGGCTGTGAGGATGGCCTCTCTACAACGGTATAGTTGTAGATAGTCCTCAGGATTATTATAGTCCCATTCGGGATCCTGAGATGGCCAATGTGCTGCATTACGCCCCCGGGTTTTGTTGACATGAGCAATTATTTTATTTTTTTCACGTTCACTTAAAAAAGCCTGTAGTAAGCTCTCAACGTCCTTGTAAGACGGATTATATTGAAAAAATATGTCTCCCATCTTTTTTGTTACTAGAAAAGGATCTTGTTCATATGTGGGGATATTTCGTGTAAATTCATTTATTTCTTGGGGAGTAAACGGTATCCTATGTCTTAAAGTCACCACATCCCCATTTCGTCCTATTTCAGGTACTTCTCTTAGAGGAAACAGGCCTCTAGTTGAATTTTGCACCTGTGGGTCAGTTTGACAAGGACAGGTTTCTCTAGGAGGACAAGATCTCCCTTGCATTGGAATTTGGTTTTCTGTAGGAGAAGGAACATGAGAAGCTGGGATTGCAGGGGAAGGGTTTTGGGGATTAAATTCAGACAAGATTTGCACTACACGAGAGAAGCAGTCTGTTAACTGGGCTATAGGGAAGGTGTTTTCCATCTCTATTTCAGGGAAGGAAATTTCCTCATTCAAAGGTTCAGAAACAGGTCTGTTTCTGGTAGAGTGGTTTTTTGCCAATTGATCCTGTAAGAAACTTTTTAGATCTTCTAATTGGGCTTGCATTTTATCCTCAATTTTTCCTATTTTATCTTCCATATTTCCCATTTTATCCTCAATATTTCCTATTTTATTCTCAATATTTCCTATTTTATCCTCAAGTTTTTCTATTTTATTCTCAATATTTCCTATTTTATCCTCAATTTTTTCTATTGTATCCTCAATTTTTTCTATTGTATCCTCAATTTTTTCTATTTTATCCTCAATTTTTTCTATTTTATCCTCAATATTTTCTATTTTATCCTCAACATTTTCTATTTTATCCTCAATATTTTCTATTTTATCCTCATTTTGTTTTATTTTATCCTCATTTTGTTTTATTTTATCCTCATTTTGTTTTATTTTATCCTCATTTTGTTTTATTTTATCCTCAATATTTTTTATTTTTTCATCTCTAAATATAGTATTGAGGAGTACAAAAATGACAGTACCTATTAATATAAAAATTTGGAGGTATCCTTCATTCCTCAATGCCCCTACTTCTTCAGCTGCCATATAATTGTCAAAGAATGTAGTACTCATTTTTATATGTATATTTTGTAATTTCACAAAACACGTGGGGAGCAGGGCAAAGCAACAAACTTTCCACAGGGTTTTTTTTTTTTTTAATCCAGGAAGTTGTTCCTTAAGGGAAAGGATATTTAGAAACAGTTCTTCCAGCCAGGACTTTAGAGTCCTGTTGCTGAGATTTAAAAACAGCTGTTTTCTGTCTATCAGAGTCACACAGCTGGGAAGTATCTGAGGTCCAATTTGAACCCAGGACCTTCTGCCTCTAGGGCTGGCTCTCAATCCGCTGAGCTACCCAGCTGTCCCTTAAGATTAAAGGGAAGAAAAAGAAAAAACTGCTGATTCCAATTTAACTTAAGGAGAAAAGAGAAAAAGTTTTTTATACTCACGTGTTCTAGCAGCTGTGTCTTTAAGCCAAGTTTTTTTGTTAAAAAAAAAGAACTAAGTGGTGAAACAGTATAGTAAAAAGGCAAGGAAAAAGTTTTATTGAGAGGATTCTTTAGACTCCCGTGTGGTCAGCCACAATGTTACAAGGGAATCACTTTAAAAGACTGATATATATTAATTTAAGGTCGCCAAGGAATCAGCTATGTAATTCCTAAATGAAAAACTCAAGTCAGCCGTCAGCCTTTTTTGGAGTTTAATTACAATAGGAGCAAGAAAGGAATTAGAGATATATATATATAGAGAGAAAGGAATAGGGCTTAAATACCCCTTCTGTTTAGGCTGGGCCAAAAGGCCCAAGCCCTTAGATAGCTGGGGCAAAGAAAACAGATCAGTCCCTATTACTCACGTGTCCAAAATGGAGAAACAGTCTCAGAGGCCCCCACCTTCAGCTTCCTTCAGAGCAAGCTTCCTCAGAGCCCAGGAACCACACCGACCAAAAACTCAATCCTCCCCCTAGTCTCCAGACCCTCCTATCTTTAAGGACCCCATCTAAGTTGCCTCCCCTCAGTCCTCACATCTACCAATCACTCTTCATCAATTTCCCTGTCAATGGAGGCTCTCGCTTAACCCAGGACCGCCCAGAGGTTTCTGGCTTTTGCACATGTCTGTTGAAGGTCATATTTTCAAATGATTAAATCTATACTCCTTTGCTACAGCCCTTTCTAAATCCTGTTAACTTGAGTATGGTAGAGATTGGAATAATTAAATTTTGATCTAGGCTGCAGCCCTTACTCAATCCTATTAGGACTGAATAGGGTGGAGTATCTCCATTGTATCAATTCTAAAATCAAATCAAGACTCAAAGAAATTCCTGTTCTATGCTTAAGCATAGGTCAAAGTCCTTTCCATTGTTCAGCAAAGGGTTTCTGTCCTAAAGTAATCTTAAGAAGGGAAGAGAAGGAACCTCCCATGCCAATGGAGTTCCCATTCCAATAGACTATCAGTAAGAAATTTTCCAAGTATGAAATATCCCAATGGTGAAATTTCCAACATTTATAAGTCTAAGGAAATTTGAGGTTTACACGCTTCTGGTGATTAAATCTAAAAATGGGCAGAGCAGAGTTCATCCCATCTTCACAGAAGAGAGGAGAACTAAAAAACAATATACACTGATGCAAAAGAAGAAGGGAGTCCATTCCTGCTATTGCTACCAGTCTGGGCTAGGGAAGAGCAAGTGGCCAAACTTAGCAGACACCAAGACATAAACGGTGTCCAGAGGCCAATCTTTGATTGTGGCCAATAGACTTCACTGCCTTTTACTTTCAGCTCTTCCCCTTCCCAGCTGACCCAATAAAAAATTGAAGGGTTATTTTTGAAAACATTCTTTCAAACTTTAATTGTTTTCTCTCCCTTCTCACCTCTGACTCCTGAAGTTGATGTATTCAAGGCTCAGCTCAAATATCACTGCAAAATATATACACAAAGTCTTTTCCTAGCTCCCATCATTCTACATCTCTGTGCCAGGTGATGGAGATCTTTCCTTCCTCAAATGATCATCTCTGCATAAATTTTGTCTCATAGAGAAGAGCTGAAGTTTCTATGTATCCTAAGAGCTTAGCCTGTGAGGCATGCTTAGTAGAAGTTTATTCACATGAGTTGTGAACAAATAAATTAAGTACTTATTATGAGCTAAACCTGGGGAGACAAATAGAAAAATCAAGATAGTCCAGGCTCTCACACAGGCTTATACTCTAAACAGAAAATGCAAGGCATATGCAAAGGGCCAGGATTCAGGAGGTGGGGGGGTTACAAGGTCTGAGGGTCCCTATGTTACAGCAGTAGGTCAGACAATAGTGCCCATGAACTGCAGGGCAGGCCTGGATTACCTAAGGAGTCAGCAACAGAGTAAATGATGAGGCCTCAGAGGGTTGTCCACATCATCATAAAGAATAGAGTTGCTGACACCCATGCCATCCAACCCATGTGGGAGTCAAGCAGGGGAGGGGAAGGGGATCCGGGGCCCAGGAAGGACACTCTTTTTTTAACTTATTTTAATTAACATAATTAACTAATTAATAACATAGTACACTGATCCAGAGACACATTTTAGTCACAAGTATAATTTTTCTCAGGAAGGGCACTCCTGATGCTGGTATAATCTGTTAATCCTGGGTGGGTTCTGGGATGACCCTGGAAAGGAGAGAAGTCCTGGCAATGATAGATAGAGGAAGATTAAGCATGTTTCTCTGAAAATGGAGGGAAGGACAAGCAGAAATGACAAACTGTGACTGCAGCAGGAAGAGCACAAGATTTCTGAGAGAGAGAAGTCCAAGAGATAAAATGTGAGGAAGGATGCTGATAAACCAAATGGGGTTAAAAGAATGATAATGTGGGATGGAAATTTTCCTCCCTTTGTTTGACATCATCCATCAGTGAGCTGGAGGTCATTTTCCATTGAGATGTGCAGGTATCAACCAACTCTTAGAGAAAGGAAGTTGAAACCAATGAGACAGGAAACTGATCCCACAGGCACTGCTCCCACCCTGGGTAGTGCCGGGGAAATTAAGGAACTATGATTGGTTCCTGAGATGTGACAGGGGAGAGCATGTGGGTGGATAAAATTGTTTATAAGGCGACCAAGGCACTGGATGCTCTCTCTTGCACTCTTGTGGCTGGAGATTAGAATCTGAAGGAACCCCTGTCAGTGGTGAGCTTCGATCCATCAAATGGCACATAAAGTATTTAGCTAAACTACTTTCTATCTCTTTCCTACATTTCCCTCTCTTTCCTATCACTACTTTGATGTAATGAAGTTACTAATTCTGCTAGCAGACTCATAATTTAATTTTAACTATTACAATGACCACTGGGGGTAATGATGTTTGATTGCATATGAGAACTGGCTCAAGGGAGAAGAGGAGCTGTGTGGGGATATCAAAGCTGTCTTGTAGTACTTTTAAAACCCTTACCTTCTGCCTTACAATCAATACTAAGCATTGGTTCAAAGGCAGAAGAGCAGTAAGGCAATTGGGGGTTAAATGACTTGCCCAGGTTCCCACAGCTGGGCCAAATTTGAACTCAGGACCTCCCTCCTCTAGACCTAGCTCTCCATCCACTGAGCCTCCAAGCTGCCCCTGTCTTATAATATTAAAAGAGCTGTCATGTAGAAGAGGGACTTGAACCATGCTGTTTGGGTCCCCAGGGCAGAGCTACAAGCAGAAGGAACAAAGATGGTAAACACACCCCTACCATGGGAGCTATCGAAGGCTGCCTTGTAGGTGCTGGCTTCTGCCTCACTGAAGGTATGAAAGAAAGGGCTGGACACTTGGCAGGTTCAACATAGAACAGATTCTGCATCTCTTGGTTCTTTTCTAAAAGTATAGGTTGGCCTACATAGCCTGAGAAGTCCCTTCTGATCCTGACATTGTCACTCTTTCTCACTTCAGGGCTCAGGAGCCTCACCTAGAAAAGCAGATGGTAGAGATGATACGTACGTGAGGTCCTTCCTAGATCTAATATTCAGTATCCTGTGGAAATTGGCTGCCTGAAGTAAAGGGGAACATACACAAGATCAACCTGGACAGGCATCGTCTCCCTAAACCTGGGAAAGGCTGAGGAGTGGGCCACAATGATGCTGCCCTGAAGGACCAGGAGGCTGCAGCTGTTCTTTGGAGGGATGCTCACCTGCCTGGTTTTCCCTCACCCACCTGGAAAGGTGCCTTCTGGGACTGCTCTCTCTGGAATCCATGGGGCTCCTCCTTTCTCCAGATGGAAGATAATGCATGGCTTGTGAACAGCAAGTCCTGCTCAGGGGAAAGAAAGGGGAAAGTACTTTGAACAGAGTCTCTGTTCCAATGTACTCATCTGAAAAATATGGGGTTTGGACTAGATGATCTCTAAGGATGAGCCTTCCAACTCTAAATTTGGAATGCTGTGAGCCGATGTTACATTTCTTGTAGGATATCCCCCCACCCCATCCCCCAGCAAACTAGCTGTGGCTACCAAAGACAGGAAAACACTCAAGATGCCACGTGGCTTCCAGTGAATGAGAATGTGAAGATCATCCAATGAGCACATTCTGAACCAGAGAGGGAAACCATCTTTACCCAGAGAGACAAGGTTGCTGTAGTTCTCCAGCATCACATCCTTGAACAAGTTCCTCTGTGCAGGGTCCAGCTGCCTCCATTCCTCCTGGGTGAACTCCACAGCTACATCCTGGAATGTAAATGACTTCTGAAACATCAACACATTCTTGCTCACTTGGGGATCCTCTCTCAGATGGACCCTGGGGGTGACCATTGTGAATTTTTGTTAGAAATCTTGGGGGCAGCTCAGTGGATTGAGAGCCAGGCTTAGAGATGGGAGGTCCTGGGTTCAAATCTGGCCTCAGACACTTCCAGCTGTGTGACCCTGGACAAGTCACTTAACCCCCATTACCTGGCCCTTACCACTCTTCTGCCTTAGAACCAATACACAGTATTGATTCCAAGACAGAAGGTCAGGGTTTAAAAAAAAAAATCTAGCTTTTAATCATTTTGGTCCCAGAAAAACTCCAACTCACCTGAAAGCTGACTGGAGGGCCAAACGGGACCATTCCCTTCTCCTTGTAGAAAACAACAGAGTTCCCAGGAGGCAGATCTGGGAAGGAGAGAGCAAGCATGAACAAGACCAGCATTTTCTTTAGCGCCCAGCCCCAGGAAGTATTCCTGAGACCACGGATTTTAAGTTGGAAGGCACCTTAGCAACCAGATGAGCCTCTTCCACACCCATTTTATAAACGCCAAGAGTGAGGCTCAGAGGAATGACATGATTTGCCCAGGGTGAGCCAGGCGGACAGGACATGGGAAGTCCCTCTCCTTCAGCTTCCAGGACAAAGGAGACGGAGAAGGACCCACCCAGGCCCTGGGCAGCCAGCGCCCCATCCCCTTTTCTTTCTCCTCCTCCCAGGCTGAGGCTTAGGGGCTTCTGACCAGATGGAGTCCCCCGCAGGTTGCCTGCGTTCCTCGGAGCTGGCAGAGGTGGGATATTTGCAGTGCTGACGGGAGCTACTCACCAGGGAATGGCAGGTCGCTAAGTGCCTAAAGGAGACTGGATGAAAAGAAATGGCAATCTCCCGCGTACTCTTCCTTCTGGTAGCTCTCCAAGGTACCAGTGGTAGTTGTTGCTATGTCTCCACAGCCCCAGGCCTAGGCCGACAGACCTAGCGCTTCGCTTGGGCTTGTGGGAAATGTGGTCCTGAAGCCAGGGGAAGCTTCTGCGCATGTCCCGCACGGTGCGGCTTGGGAAGACCAGCGCGTCTCTCCCCCTTTCTCCACCGTCCCGGTCCCTTGCCACCCCACCAATACCCCCGGACACTCCCAGCAGGGCCCTGGGCTCCAAAGCACTTCGGCGTCGTTTTTCATTTTCCCTGTCTGTACCCAGAAGCCGTCCCTTGCCTCTTCCACTGAACTCTCCCCGCCGGCTAGAGAGCAAAACCAATCAGCACAAAGCACTCTGTTTGACAGCCCGGCTCCAGCCAATAAGCAGCCGGTCCGAGGCATCGGTGGGACGAGCGATCCTTTATCTCCTTCGATTCCTCAGGATCCCCCGGGGTCTCTTAGCAGCCTATGAGGGACATTTGGGGGCTCACGTAGATGAATAGTCTCGTTACACAGTGACTGGATCTTTAGATCAAGGCACAGTGTTAAAAAATAAAAGCCAGGGGAGTGAAACCCCACCTCCTCCTCCAGGAAGAGCGAGGGAAAGGGCAGCAAAAGCCTACGGAGCCGGGCTGCAGCGACCGAGGACCCGGGAGTCTCTTTACCTTCAGCTGGATAACACTCGCTGCAGGAAATCGTTCAAGGCAAAAATGATTTAGCTAGCGACTCCAAAAGGAAGAGGCGGGGCTAAAATAGACCATGGGCGGAGGGAAAGGGAACAAGCCCTTCAGGAGCACCCGGGCGAGGTACTTTACCAGCACTATCTCATTTGATCCTCACGACAAGCCTGCAAGATCGGGACAGCTATCGCTCCCCATTTTACAGCTGAACAAAACAGATGAAATGACTTGCCCAGGTGCACCTAGTTTCTAAGTGTCCGGGGCACACTCTGAAATCCATTTCAGCCCTCAAAGCCCGATGACTCCAGGCTCCTATCTCTATTCACTGTACCATTTACTACATAACCGCAAATGGGAAAAATCAGGACGTGGACAGAGGGGGTTTGACCAAGCGCTCCGGCCTCATTCTCTCCTGGACGAGGCTGGTTAGCTCTTCCTCTACTAGTACTCTCGAGGGGTTAAAGGATCCCATTCCATTCCCCCATCCGGGATGACTGCCCTGGTACCGGGTGGTTTAATGGATAGAGCATCAGGCCTGGAGTCAGGAAGACCCAAGTGCAAACCGGATCTTAGACCTCGGCTGGCTTGTGTGACCCTGGGCGAGTGACTACCTCAGTTCCTCCTCTGTAAAATGGGGATACATTGAAGAAAATGGCAAACCAGTATCTTTACCAAGATCTGACCAACAAAGCTTTTACGAAAGAGTATTTAATAGTGCAGCAATTACAGAAGCACAACACCTCCCCCGTCCCCACATACTCTCCTTTAGACCCTGGGGAAAGGGCATTGTCTTGCCCAATTTCAATGAGGTTGGACCCACCAACTTCACTTCGGGAATGGGGATGAGGGGCATTGCTACTGGATGAGCCCTTGTCCTCTTCAGGGCCCCAACTCTACTTTCAAAACTCAAAAGGCCAGAGAATCCAATCTTACTCATCTCTAAGGAAAGCACAAAGGAAGAGCAGAGCCCCAAGGCCCCTGTCAGCCTCCCATAGGTTCGGTGAGGCAGCACTGGGTAGGAAGGTGTCATGAGAACAGCCAGCCTGAAGACAACGCATGCCTTCTGAATGCTCTCTCCACCCCCGCTTCCAGTTAGGAAACCAGAGCGGTTCCTATTCACACGTGGTCGCGGGACCAGACCCAGTCACGGAACGTTTTAGTGTTCAGTTGTCTGACTTTTCATGCCACCAGTTGGGGTCTTTCCCCTGCTCCAAAGCCCTTACAAAGCACAGGGAGACAGAACCTATACATGCTGTGATGCCTTGGCTTTGGAGAATATGAAGACAAAGCAACAGGTATGTTCTGGTCTGTCAGGTTGGTCATTTCTTTCTCCAGGGTGTCCCCATTTTATAGAGGAGGAACTGAGGTCAACAGTGACTTGCCCAGGGTCACCCAAGCTAGCAAGTGTCAAAGGTCAGATTTACCCCTTGGTCTTCCTGTAATCTGACCATCTGGCTCTTAGAAATGGGGAGGCCACTGCAGATGAATGATGATTCCTGTGGTGAAGGCAGTAATGGAGGAGTCTTTTTTGAATGGCTAACTGGTATGGGGGAAAGGCTATTGCCACCGTTGTGTAGCAAACAGACCAGGGAAGCAGTCATCTTCCTGCACTCAAGGGACTGATGAAACTGTGGATATAGAAATGGAGGGCATCTCTATGAATCTCTTAGGTGTTGAACCTCATCACACAGCTGGAGCACAAAACGTGCGTGGGGAACATAATGGTTTGCTGTTGTTTTTCAGTCATATCTGATTCTGACTCCATTTGGAGTTTTCTTGGCAATGATACAGGAGGGGTTTGCCATTCTCTTCTCCAGTTCATTTTACAGATGGGCAAACTGAGGCCAACAAGGTTAAGTGACTTAGCCTGGGTCACAGAGTGTTTGAGGCCAGATTTGAATTCAGGTCTTCCTGTCTCTAGGACTGGAGCTCTATTACCCATTATGCCGTATGAATATTTTTGGATGACCATGTTGCAAACCTGCCCATAAGGTTGCACAACCAAGTCAGTGCATTAGACTCCAAACTCAAGAAGAGGGTCAATAAAGATGTACTCATAAGACATTACTGCCGGGATAGGGGGCAGCGGGGTAGCTCAGTGGATGGAGAGCCAGGTCTAGAGATAGGAGGTCCTGGGTTCAAATCTGGCCTCAGACACTTCCTAGCTAAGTGACCCTGGACAAGTCACTTGACCCCCATGGCCTAGCCCTTACCACTCTTCTGACTTGGAGCCAATACACAGTATGGATTCTAAGCTGGAAGGCAAGGGCTTAAAAAAAAGGCACCATGGAACTACCCTAATCACCATGAGACCCGTGTCTGGTGCTTTACTAGCATTTACTCTCTCCATCTCCCTAAGTCTTACTTTCCCCTATCATTCTATTAGGGACATTAGTGTGTCCAGAGCAAAGGGAAGCTCCTCTCCTCTGGGGGTGTGGTGAGGCAGGTGCCTGGCTGAAGAGGGGACAATACTTTGACCTTCCACAAACCCACCAAGGCCAGCTTTCCAAGGAGCACAGCCAGAGTTCCAGACTCCTCTACAAAGAAGACCTGTTAGACACAAACCAGGCTTCAGCGCTCTAATGTTTGACCTGGGTAGCTGCCATAGAAACTCCAGACAGACCACAAAGAAGCTTCCTATTTCCGGGCTGAAGCAGGCATTTCCTGGAGGAAGGCAAATGGGCTTGAAGTAGGGATGGTGGAAGGGAGCCACTTCCTAATCGCTGGGCTGAGGAAGGGGGGGGGGGCAATGGAGCCATAGACCAGGACGTACCAGTAAATATCCAGCTTCTTTTCACTCGTGGACTTGGTGGTTGTACCTAATCTTATTCTCCCCTTTTGTTTTATACATACAAATCCCCTTGCAACTCTACGAAACCTCTGAGGAAAACCAGTCAATGCTAACACTGGCTTTGAGAGAGAGCAGGAACAAATCCACATCCTGAAGACAAAGTCCCCACTTCTCTGTGTGACAAGGGAAGTGTCATGATCTTTGGATGCTGGGACCCTCAACTGCCTGTTTTTTCCATTTTTATCTCAGTGTTTCTTTTCTTAATCAACACAGGAGGGTTTTCGACCAAGATGGCAAAGTAGTAAGGGAGGCCAAGCAGCATCGCCTGCCAACCTCCCTCCCCAAAGACGACCGGCAGGATACTTGTCTTCCTTCCACCAAAAAGAACAAGGGAAAAGGGAGAGAAACCTAAAGGAGCTAAGTTAGTGAATGGCCTAGAGAAGAGGCAAGGCCAGTGGCTCAGCTAGTGGCCTTGGAACTTAAAGCCAACACAGAAGGCTTGATGCATTTTCCCTCAGCCCTTTCCTGGTTCAGCAGGTCAGGGTACAACTTTTCCCTTCCTCACCTCCTCTCTGCTTCTTCTCCCACTTCGGCTCAAGCATCTCAGCTTCTCGGCATTAATACTTGGATGATCGGCCTGGCCAGTGAAGCACCATGAATCTGGGCTTCCTGACCCATCAGAGGGCCAGAGCCTTAAGACTAGGGCCATCTATCTATGGAGGCTTCTAATGCCCAGAGAATTCTCTGCAGCCCTTGAACCTGATAATTTTTTTTTTTAACCCTTACCTTCTGTCCTGGAGTCAATACTGTGCATTGGCTCCAAGGCAGAAGAGTGGTAAGGGCTAGGCAATGGGAGTCAAGTGACTTGCCCAGGGTCACAAAGCTGGGAAATGTCTGAGGCCAGATTTGAACCTAGGACCTCCCATCTCTAGGCCTGGCTCTCAATCCACTGAGCTACCCAGTTGCCCCCGGTACCTGCTAATTTATCAGGATGTTGAATCCCTCAGGTTCCAAATTAAAAAACCCAACACATTGTGGCTGAATACTCTGATCTGGGGACATGCAGAACTTCCCCACAGAACAAGGAAACCTGGGGGTGAGGATGAACCTGCAGCTCACACATTCCAGAAAGCTATAAGGGAACGCTGAGAAACAAAGACTGCCTGTTCCATTGTCCCCAAATGGCGGAAGACCTGACTGATCCATCTCATCCACTCCCTAGAAATAACAACCACTTGTCTCAAGCTTTTGGATAGCAGAAAGCTAAGGAGATGGTGAAACTTCTGTCCAACAATCCCCACAGGTTTCATTTTGTAACGCTTTAAGTATCATCTTCTCAAGAGAGTAAAATAAGAGCTAGTAAGTAACTGTGTCAAGTTTAAGCCACTGGATCAAGGTGAGCTTGAGTCTAATGGGTATTTTGTTTCTTTTGCATTTCTTTTGGGTGGAAGAAAATAAATAACTGTCCTATACCTGGCAGGAGGGGGAAGCATTTTCTCTGCTTCAGAGAAGCTGAATGGGGATGATTAAGTCCTTTATCCACCTAACGAAGGGATCATAGGGAGTAGGTGACTGCTCGCCAATTCTCAACAGCCTCGCAGTAGATGGCACAACACCAGCAAACCTACCTTGGGACATATAATATTCCTGAGCAAGAATCAAAAACTAATATGGCCAGGGAAAAACTCCAACTTTACCAAGAGCTAGAATATGCTCTAGAAATTCAAGGTAAAGCATCTTTGCACAGAGATTTTTGCATCAGAAAAATTTAACTGGGTAGTAAATTAGTGAGTTAAAAATTTCAAATACAAGACAATATAGTTAGTTTAAAGTTAAAAGGCTGGTCTAAAATAAATCATGCAACTGCATGTGGATAAAAAAAAGCACAGATACCAGTCATATTATTTGATAAAGTGGAATTAAAATTGGAAAACATGCCAAGAGACAACTAGAGCACAACATCAGGGGGAAAGAAAGCTAAATAACAAATGTACAGCAACTCCCAATTTACATACATCAAATAATTCATTTAAATTCAGAACAGAGAAATAGAAATACAAGAGACAAAAAGAGAATAACCCGATATCTTAAAATTCTAGTAGCAAAATGTGAGTTAATCATATTTTAAGTTAGTCAAATTCTAGACTTGCAGTGCTTATGAAATAAGTTGAAACGAAAAGATGGAGAAAAACATGAAAAACAAAGAATACCCAATTTAAATATGCTTGTAGCATTCACACTATATATTATAAAGCAGTATACAAAATATTATTTATCAGTAGGCATATAGAAAAGTTCATCAATGGAAGATTGGGGAATCAAGAACTGGGAATAATCAAACATAACAGTAGCATTTAGTATTCAGTAAGTCCAAGGATGACAAAGATGATGGGACAAATATTCCCTGTTCAAAACAAAGTTCTGGGAAAACTGGAGAGTCACGACAGAAATCAGGCTTAGTACAACAGCGGATACCAAATACCAAAATAAGTTTCAAATAGATACTTGGGGTGCTTATAAAAGGTCACATTATAAACAAATTGGAATATGGATGGAAATACCTTTCACAACTAGAAACAGAGATAAGACAAAAGATCAATCAATTGGACTGGGAAAAAGCCATAGCTGCTAGTATAACACTTCAAGGGAACAGACAAGACAAAGCTGAAAGAGATTGCCATACCAGTGGATAAGAGTCCAAAAAGAATCGTAACAGGCTCATAGAATAAGATCAAATTCAATAAGGAAACAATTTACAATCCTACACTTGGATAAAAAGAAACTCTAACCTCACTAGTGTGTGGTAGAAGATTGAATAGAAAAGTTATGAAAAATAATCAAGGGTCTTATTGGGACTGCAAGCTTTGTGTGATGTGGCATTAAAGAGGGGCATCATTTCCAGTAAAAGGGAGATGATTCTAGTGTACTCTGCCTTTGTCAGACCTCATCTGGGATATTGTTTTCAGCTTTTAGCACGAGGATTTAGGAATACTGATGAAGTGGATCTATCCAGAGGTGGGCAATGAGGCAATAGGGAAGGGAATAAACATTTATTAAATACTCACTATGTGTCAGGCACTGTACTAAATGCTTTACAAATATTACCTCATTTGATTCTCAAACAACCTTGAGACATAAGTGCTACTATTATTTGTATTTTATAGTTGAAGAAACTGTTAAGTGACTTGCCCAGCGTCACACATAGCTAAGAAGCATCTCAGGCTGAATTTGAACTCAAGTCTTCTTGACTCCAGACCCAGAGTTCTATCTACTGTTCCACCAAGTTGCACCAACTAGTAGAGCTATGGGTCACATTAAGCTCATTTTGTAAAAATCAGGTGAAAGAAATGGGCATAGGAAGAGAAGACTAAGGGAGAGCAGGAGAGTTGTTTTCAAGTATTTGAAGGATTCCTCATGAGGAGGAGGAAAAAAATGACTTATATTTGGTCCCAGAGGGAAGAAACAGAGGCAACAAATTGAAGCCTAAAGTCAGGAAAAGGCTTCCAACAATGAGAGCTCCACAAAAGTGAAATGGCCTCAAGAGGTGGTGGGCTCCCTCTACTTGGAAAGGGTAAGCTGGAGCGGGAATTCATTCTATTTATGGATTTGGTCTACATGGCAATGGGGGTCACTTCTAATTCTCAGATTCTGACTTTTTAAAGATAATCAATTCTAAAGGAGAAAAATTATTTTGATTACATAAAATGGAAAAATTTTTGCATAAGCAAAATCAATCCAGGTATAAATAGAAAGTTAATAGAGGGTAGGGAAGGGAACTGAAGCAAGCTTGAAGAGAACTGAGACCCAGTGAGAGGAAGGGACTTGTCCAAGTTCACAGAGGTTGAGTTATAGTTGAAATGTGAACCAAGGTTTTCTGATTACAAAGCTATTTCTCTCCAGTATGAATGCTTTCATGTTTAATAAGGTCTCCAGACAACCTGAAAGATTTCTACATATTTATCACAAATGGATTCTCTCTAGAATGAATTCCCTTTTGTGCAAAAAGAAGATCATGCTGAAGAAAAGGTATCCCACACTAGTGGCATATGGATATTATCTCCAATAGAAAATCTCATGTTTAGAAAGATATTCATGCTCTTGCAGGATCATGCACATTCCTTACATTCACAAAGTTTCTTTCCAATATGAGCTCTCTTATGGACAATAAGAGTTCCATGCCCTTTCAAAGCTTTACTGGGATAATTAGATCTAAAGAATTTCTCTTTAGCATGAACTCTCTCAAGCTCAGCAAGGTATCCATACCATCTAAAGAATTTCCCACATACATCATAAAGGTTTCTCTCCACTATGACTTCTTTTATGGGTGGCAAGGTCTCCACTCCACCTAAAAGCTTTCCCACATTCACGACATTCAAAGGGTTTCTCTCCTGTATGAATTCTTTTATGTGCAGTAAGCTTTATACTCCTCCTAAAGCATTTCCCACATTCATTACATTCAAAAGGTTTCTCTCCAGTATGAATCCTCTTATGCACAGTGAGATTACCACTCTGTTGAAAGAATTTCCCACATTCCTTACATTCAAAAGGTTTTTCACCCGTATGAATTCTCTTATGTTTAGTAAGGTATCCAGAACACCTAAAGGATTTCCCACATTCATTACATTCAAAAGGTTTCTCACTGATGTGAATAATCTTATGTTTTGTAAGATAAACAGAACACCTGAAGGATTTCCCACATTCGTTACATTCAAAAGGTTTCTCTTCAGTATGAAGTCTCTTATGTCCAGTAAGGTGTCCAGGCTGTTTAAATGATTTCCCACATTCATTACATTCAAAAGGTTTCTCTCCAGTGTGAATTCTCAAATGTTTAGTAAGGTCACCACGCCATCCAAAAGATTTGCCACATTCATTACATTCAAAGGGTTTCTCACTTGTTGGACATCTCTGATGTTTAGTTAGGTCTTCACACCACCTAATAGACTTCCCATATTCACTGTATTCACAAGGTTTTGTTCCAGTGAGATTTTTCTTATGTTCTCTTAGGTCTTCAGACCAGTTAAAGGATTTCCCACATTCATTATACTGAAAGGGTTTCTGTGCAGCATGAATTACTGGATCATTCACAAAAGATGAGTTCCTGCTAAACACTTTTCCACATCCTAACAATTTTTCTTTAGGTTTTTTCTTTGAATATTGAATAAGGTCTGAATGGCAATGGAATGGCTTTCTGCACTTATGATACTCATAAAACTTTTCCTCAGCTGAGATTCCATTCAGTTTACTTTTATCTGAGCACTGTTTAAAGTTCTTTCCATTCGTATTGCATTTCTGCAGACTTCTCCCAACATGAATTTTGTGTTGGCGAGCCAGGATTGACTCTGGCCCAAAGCCTTTCCCAAAGGTTTTACTTATAGCATTAAAATTAGAAGCTTTTCTGTGGGGGGCTTTCACTTGCTGGGGCTGTGAATTTTCATGTTCGCCAGTCTGTTGCTCTAAGTTACTATTATACTCCCACACTTCTGCAAACTTGGCATCCCCAGGGTTCTGGAATGTCTCTCCCACAGAAATAGGGAACTCTGCAGTTGTCTCTGTTGTTGCACACCTAGTCCCTGGACTAAGGTGCTCTGAAAGAAAGAGTGAAAGTGTGAATATGTGCAGTATTTTCTGTGAGCAATCAGGAAAATGCTTTACAATCACCTTTAAATTCTGAGTCTTCTATAAAAAAAAAAAACCCAATAATCTAAAAAGAATAAGCTATTTATTATTTAAACAGCAAACTTAAGGCTAAGATGTGAAGGATTAACATTTAAACCCAGATGGTCTAAATCATTTTGGTTATCCTAGACCAACTGAATTATATTTCAGAATGCAGAAAAATTAACTGTACATTGCAATAGAGAACCACTGCTGATAATCTTTAGAAAAATGCCTAAAAACAAATAAGCCAATTATGGAAACTATATCTATTAAGCCAAATATCAATCTTGATCAAAACTGTATAAGACAAAAAAATATGTGCTTTGGGTAGTTAGAAAAGAAAATGTTGACCACTAAAATCCATTATGAGTATATTCTGAACTTATTAAAAAAAAGATCCTTTGTCTTAAATTAATACAGTATCTTGGCTGGTGAAGTCACTATTTACACAAATTTCAGCAAAGTATTTGACAAAATCTCCCAAGCTAATTATTTAAAAAGGATAGGGAAATGTGTGACAGACAAAAGTACCAGTAAGTAGTCACTGTTGAAGATAACTTACCCCACACAAGTCTTGGGAGGAACAGTTGGGAATCATGATGGGGGTCTCCAGTGTAATGCTTTAGGACTCTACCATTCCACACATTTATCAGATACCTTCCAAGGTTTTCAAGTGGCTCAAAGCAAACTCAATCTCAGAGCAAAGATATCTTGGATTCAAGTCCTACTTCTGATCCATACGAGCTACATGATTCAAGAACTCTGGGGCCAATCATGTAACCTTAAGTGCTCCAAGTAATTGTCAACCTGAAGGGGTAGGTGGCATTTACTCATTCTAGACTTCCCAGAATGAATAAAATCACAGGTCCTGTGCCTATTCCTACACAAGAACATATGGAAGGCAAGTTTATCAAGATGATATGATGCTGGAGGAGGGGGGAAGAGGACGGGATAGCTAACAATAATAGTTAGCATTTATATAGTGCCTACTGTGTGCCAGGTCCTGTGCTAAGTGCTTTACAAACAGTCTCATTTGATCCTCACAAAATCCCGCAAGGTTTTGATTATCTCATTTCACAAGTTAGGAAACAAGAGGTTAAATGCCTTACCCAGGCTAACACAATTGGTAAGAATCGGAGGTCGGCTTTGAGCTGTGCTGTGTATTCACTGAGCCGCTTCGAGGCAAAATGCAATAGAAGCCTGAAAGTTTCCACTACTAGAAAAATAGGCTGCTCCAAAAAACCAAGCAAAATCTAAGACTGAGCCAGAATCAACACTGCCGTCCGGTTTAGAACCTCATCTGAATTAGTGCAGATGGTGGACCCGACATAAGTTTAATGCGAATGAAATTTCTGTCATATCATGCCGTGGCAATTGAAAGGATGCACACACGCACATCACACACACGCACACGGAGAGAGTCGGGCAGAGAGAGGAGACGAAGATGAAAGAGAGACGTCTTTCTGTGTGCGTATTCCAGAAAGTCCTGATTAAACCACATTTAGAGTTTAGTGTTCAGTTTGAGGAACCATATTTTAAGAGGACCGAAACGGCTTATGACGTGTCCAGGGAGACAGTTGGAAGATAGTGATTCCGTGTCTGGGACCAAAGCAAGCATGCTTAGGGTATGGAAAGCTTGGCAAGAGTCAGGAAGGCCACATGGTCACACGGAAGAGAATGCACTAACTCTGGAGCAGCAGAGGGCAGTATCAGGCTTTGGTTCCCATAAAGGTACTGACACAGCAGAGCCAAGAAGGCCCCTGGCTACGGGAAAGAACACACGCCCAGGAACAGGCGACTGAAGCAGGGTGGGAAGCACAAAGGCAAAGCTCCCAGAAAAGGGCAGACCGGATGCTTCCGAGGGCTGCTCCATGCCTCTGTGGTGTGTCTACCACTCCATCGCTCTGACACAACAGATCACAAAAAACTTTAGTCAGAAGGGACATGGCCCTCTAGTCCGATGAAGACCCCCCCAAGAGAATCCTCACTGTGGCCCCCGATCTTCGGCCAGAGGAAACCACTCCCTCCTGACGCTGCTCATTCCAAATCTTGGGTAGTTCTGTAAGCTTTTGGCTTTTTACTTCTGACAGGAAGCTGACATCTGTCTTTTGCAACCTCCACTCTGTGCTACCGGTTCTGTTCTGAGGCCGAAGAACAGCCGTCCGTCTTTCCTGTGAGAGCCTTTCAAGTACTAGAAGACAGCTCGGATGTGCACCTGAGCCGCCTCTTCTCTAGGCTGCACAGCCTCACTTGCTCTAACTAATACTCGTAGGGCATGAGCTCAAGGTTCCTTGCCCTGCTGGCTGCCCTCTGCAGCTTTCCACGTCATTAGCACAGTGGTCTGGGGAGGGAAGTGCAGAGCAAGACTTTCAACATCTCGCTCTTGAAGCTAAGCCCCTCACTGCTGCTTGAGCCCACATGGGGAAATCAGGTGGCACAGGATAAGAGTGCAGTCAGGAAGACCTGACTGCCTATCCCACCTCAGACACTTATTAGCCCGGTAACCCTGGGCAAGTCAAACTGTTTGCCTCAGTTTCCTCAACTCCAAAATGGGAATGATAATAGCACCTAAACACAATTTTTGAAGGCTCAAGAACTCTGATTAATACAATGACCAATTAGGATTCCAGAAGACTGATGGAGAGTGCTACCAGGGGCAACTGGGTAGCTCAGGGGACAGAGCACCAGGTCTGAAGTTGGGAGGACCTGGGTTCAAATTTTGCCTCAGATACTTCCTCACTGTGACCTCGGGTAACTCTGGTTGTCTAGCCCTTACCACATATATACCTTCAAATCAATGAATATTAATTTTAAGACAAAAAGGTAAAGGTTAAGAAAAAAGAGTGCTACCAACCTCCCAACAGAGGTGATAGACTCAAGATGCAGAAGATAGATATATGCTTACATAGTCAATGTTGCAATTTGTTTTGCTTGACTGTGCAAATTTCTTTCAAGGGTTCTCTCTCTCTCTGTGTCTCTCTTCCAGCGCGGTAGTGGGTGAGGTAGGAAGGAAAAAAATGATTTGAAAAAATGAAAATTTATAAGGAAGACACTTTAACAAGAAAAAAGAAATTATGATAGGAAAAGGAGAAAAAAGTGGGCAATAGGTTTGACATATACCTTGATTTGGGAATAGCAAAATATAAAAGGGTCAAACAAAATAATAGTTAAGAGATCAGACTTCCCTTTGATATGAAAGTAAGCCAAGGAAGGATGAGAAAATGTCAAAGGTTAAGATTCTGAAGATATAAAGAAGGATAGTTTCAACAGAGAGGACAAAAGGAGCTATTTAAAAGGGCTGATCAGAATGAATAAAAATAACCAAATTTTACTACCTACATCACAAGGCTATGAAGCTTTGAGCCTAAAGGGGAAAATGTATATAATGTATTTTATAAACTTTTAAGTGCTTTATAAATATCAAGTACTATTATTGTCACTTCAATGGACAATAACAAATATTGACTGATTTTCAAAAGAAATGAGAATGTAGTCTAAAATCTATAAGCCAATGAATTTGATATTTATTCCTAGAGAATTCTAAAGCATTATAAAGGGATGACTAGTGAAAATCTAGAAAAGGAAGCAGTGATCACAAAAGGCAAGCCAAAATTCCATCATCAAGAACAGCTTGGACTAATTTATTTCTTTTTTCATCATTAAATTGGCAAATCAAGTGAATATCAGTTTCTCATTTCTATTCTTGTGGAAAAGATGAGATGTTGGTTAGGTGGTAGATAACTCAAGTAGGTATACTTGGAACTAGCTGAACAGTCTGTGGAGACTGAGAAATTCCCCAGTGAAGAGCTCAAAGATCCACAAATGGTGATGTGCTATCTACTACTTTTACCAATTAGGCATACGTGCAAGACAGACAAGTTGGCCAATGAAGGAAAGCCAGCTGAACAATAAGTGCCCTGGACGCATATCTGGACTGAAAAGCAACTTGGGATAGCTAGAATTATACACCATGTTGAATGATATTAAATTTTGGGGAATATATGTATGATTTCCTTTCTTGGCAAGGACATTCCTTCAAATAGCATAGTTGGGGGCCCACTTACATTCTCAGAGAACAGCCTGAAGACCTGTGTGGTAAAATGACTTGCTCAAGGTGACCTATGCACCATGGAAAAAAAGAGCCCAGGTTTTCCTCTCAAGACCAACTTTTTACCTAGTGTTCTGTAGTCTATGTGAGACTTCTTAGGGATAAATAGAGCCTTGGTTTTGGTTTTAAAAAGTAAACTTTACATGTATAAACGTTAAATAGCAGGTTCATCAAAAAACAATATGGAAGTATCAATGGGATCAGAGGGAAAAGATCCAAGTAAAAGAATTTGGAAAAGATCCAAGTGTACAAAAATATTTTAGCAGTCCTTTTTGTTATAACCAAATTACAGGAAACAAAGGCGGTGCTCATCAATTATGGCATGAATTATGATATATAAATGTTCTAAGTGGACCCTCCTAGTTAAAAATGTGAAGGGTTGTTTTAGAAAAGGTTCTTTTGAACTTTCATTGTTTTATCTCCTTTATAACCTCCATCTTTTGGAATCCAGGAGTTCCTCCTTCAAGATTCAGCTGAAGAACCAATTTGGTATAGGTGCAAAATCTTTCCTTATCTCTAATTTTCCTTCTCTACAGGCCAGTTAATAGAGTTCTCATATTCAGTTATTTGCATAAATTATGTATCCTACAGAACAATATAAGCTCCTCTGTATGCCCAGAGCCTAGCGTGTAATATGTACTTAATAAGGGCTTCTTGACATGAGTTGAAAACAACTTTGTCTGAGACTGGATAAAATGATGAGCAAAAATGTTCGGAAATATGAAGCAGTGGAAAAAGCACAGGGTTGAGATTTGTACAGGGTTCTGGGCTAGCAGGAAGATCAATGATAAATCAGATAATTTCCAGAGGCAGGCATCCAGGATGGGGCGGGAGCCCTTCAATTTCTGCTAAACAAAGATTCAAGGAAAGGGACAGGTTTGACCTGGAAGAGAAAAGCCTCATGTGGGGATATTCCAATGATCTCCTGGAATGGCAAGTGACACAAAGAACAGAGACTAGACCTATATGCTTGGCTCCTTGGGGCAAAGCTATGAGTGGGAGATGTAAAATAACAAATTTATACTTGATGACAGGAAAAACATTCTAAGACAGCTTTCTAGAAATAGGGCCAATGGGGTGCCATGGGAAGTGAAGGGCTCTATTTCCCTGAAGGTATTTATGCAAAGACCAAACACTTGGCAGCTGGGCTGTAGACTGGATTTTCTTTAAATGGTAACTCCCGAGATCATATTCTATGATCCAGAGGAAACTAGTGTGTTGGTATGCAAACATGTGTATACTAATACTAAATTACTAAATCAAAGACTAAAACTGATCCGTGGTAAGCTTCCTCCTTGGGCCTGGGAAATTTTGAGGAGAGAACTTGGTCAAATATGAACATTTGCCCCTGAATGGCCAGAAGGCAGTCGCTATTCCTTGCAGTGACTCTCATCGGTCTGGTGTTTCTATCACCCACCTGGAAAGGTGCCTCCTAGGACTGATCTCTTGAGAATCCATGATGGTCCTCCTCTCTCCAAATGGAAGATAATACCTGGCTTGTTAACAGCAAGCCCTGCTCAGGGGAAAGAAATGGGAAAGTGCTTTGAATAGTCTCTCTGGGTCCCAGTCTCCTCATCTATAAAATAAGAATTTTGTACTAGATGATCCCTAGGGTTACCTCTACCAAGTCTAAATTTGGGATCTTATGGGCCCCATAACAGAACGTCTAGAATATCCCTGCTCACCAAGCCGGCTGAGCCCACCAAAGCCAGCTGAGCACTGGAGACACACAGTCTCTAGTAAATGAGACCGTGGGGGCACCCTAAGCAAATTTGGAGTCAAAAAAGCTGTCTTTACCCAGAGAGACAAGGTTCCTATAGTTCTCCAGCATCACATCCCTGAACAAGTTCCTTTGAGCAGAGTCCAGTTGTTTCCACTCCTCTGGAGTGAATTCCACAGCCACATCCTTGAAGGTCACTGATTCCTGAAACATCAACACATTTTTCCTTACCCAGGATTTCTCATACATATGGACTTTGGGGGAAGCCAGAAGTTAGCTCCGCGTGTGTGTTTTATATATGTGTGTGTGTATATCTATATCTACATTTATATATATGTATATATATATAAATATATGGAGAGAGAAAAAGACAGAGACAGAGACAGGGAGGAGAGGGAGAGAGACGGAGAGAGACAGAGACAGAGGGAGGAGAAAGAGAGACAGAGGAGAGGGAGAGAGACAAAGAGACGGAGAGACAGAGAGATGGAGACAGAGATGGAGACAGAATGACAGAGACAGAGAGATGGAGACAGAGGGAGGAGAGAAAGACAGAGACAGAGAGAGGAGAGGGAGAGAGGAGAGGGAGAGAGACGGAGACAGAGACAGAGACACAGAGGAAGAGGGAGGAGAGGGAGAGACAGAGAGATGGAGAGAGACAGAGGGAGAGAGGGAGAGGGAGAGAGATAGAGAGAGGGAGATGGAGATAGGGAGTATCTTACTCGACAGTTTGGGGTCTGGAGTATACATCACCTATGCTTTAAAAATTCCCTAGCTTCTTTCAAGACTCGGTCCAAGAATACCTTTAGTAAGACAACTATTCTGAACCAGTATCCCATCCCACTCCCAGGGAAATGAGTTTTTCTTTACCTTGTATATATTTGCCATTTGCTGTGCTCATAAGAGCCGAGCCACATTTGACCAATCAACAGGCATTTATTAGCAACTATGTATCCAGGCAGTAGGAATACAAAGACAGAAGGAAAGAGTTACTTCTCTCACTAGTACAGGAATTTTCAGTGGTATCCCTGGAGGTGGAGACAGTCTATTTTGGGGAGAATTACCTAGATACACCTAAGTATATACAAAATAAATACAGAGGCATTAGTAGTTACACATGATTAGGGGATGGAAATACTTGAGCTTAGTTCTAAAGGAGGTGAGGAATTTTATGAGAGGGGAAGAGAAAGAAAACAATTCTCAAATAAATGGTCAATGAAATAATTTATTGAGGATTAACCATGTGTTTGACTTTCTATTTATCACAGAGCAGGGTTCCATTCATCACAAAATTCACTTAGTTTGGAACCTTAAAAACTTCGAGGGAACATGGCTGTACAATTTGATTTGTTTATGCCTTACCCTTTGAGAAAAATTAAACTGTTAAACTGATGCTACATTTCCAAAACCAAAGGCACTAATAAAGAGAACTCCAGATGCTGTCATAACAGAAATTATAGAAAACAGATATACCAAGACTACAGGAAGAATAAAAACCGCAAGAAAGTAGGCTTTAGAAGCCTGTCTGAAAAGATTGCATGGTAACAGTCCAATGATGGTATTTTTTTTTAATCCTTACTTTTCTAAGTAACAACTTTAAGATAGAAGGGCAAGCAAGGACTAAACAAATGGAGTAAAGTGATTTGCTCAGGGTGACACAGGAAGTAGCTAACGCCAGATCTAAACCCAGGTCTTCCCAACTCCAGGCCTGGTACTCCAACCAATGTGCTACCCAGCTATCCCTTAATGATAAACTGTTGAAGTCCCTGTGTTCCTCAATAAGGGCTTGGAAAACCCCAAGGAACCTAACCTCTCATCTTTTTTTTTTTTAAACCCTTACCTTCCGTCTTAGGGTCAATACTGTGTATTGGCTCCAAGGCAGAAGAGTGGTAAGGGCTAGGCAATGGGGGTCAAGTGACTTGCCCAGGGTCACACAGCTGGGAAGTGTCTGAGGCCAGATTTGAACCTAGGACCTCCCCTCTCTAGGCCTGACTCTCAATCCACTGAGCCACCCAGTTGCCCCCTCTTAATTCTTAAAAAAACTGTTCTTCTTTTCAAATATATTACTATCCATTTCCCAACTCAACAACTCATCCATGGAATAATGAATAAACAGAAAAAATACAGCTCAGCAAGATCAATTCATAATCAAATTCCCAAATATTTGATACCCATTGTTCAAGGGAAAGGAGACCCAAATTTGACCAGAGGTCAAAAGAAATCTTTCCGATTCAGAAGCTTCCTGGGTCCATATAAAGTCTTCTTTGCCTCTGTTGTGACAAAAATCTGCAATAAAGAGAAGCTGAGGCAATAATGTTCAAAGCATATTCAATTTATTAGCAAAGTTAGCAATTGCCAATAAATGGGATCCAAGGTCCTCAGTTGCTAAGGTTACATCTGACAGTCAAGGTAGCTCTTTTAGAGTCAGTGGAAGAACTGATCAGCTCAGTCAACACAATCTTGGGCAACACAGGTGTATCTCACTTCTGAATGATTCCCAACCAGAAATGACATCAGATAGTTACCAGATGGCCTAACCTCTGTAAAGTCCCATGGTTGGCACTTTCTGATTTTGGATTGAATTAGAATTTTTGTGAGTAGAAAATACCCAGGAAAGGGGAAATAATACTCGAGTTGTTTGTACTTGTGGGTATTAAAGTGTGCATGAAGAAACAATAAAAGGATGACTTAGCCAGCAATGTATAACATGATTACTTTGTTGATGGAGGGTGACAGGTTACAATTAGAAGCTTGCAGCCGTAAGCTTAAGTTCAGAGAGAATTCAAGTTCACATACTAAAAAGGAATGACTGATACATAACAATGTGACCATTAACACATAGTAAATTAAATAAACCAATAAAATAATACAAAATAAAGAAGTATCAATTTACAATTCCACAACATCCCCCTTTGATTCAAGGAAGACGTTTCCCATGAATGGCTTTCCACAAACTACATCAATATAATTAGACATGATCGGCATCCCTTAGCACTGGGGGGACTGTGTAGGTATATGAAGTCAAGTTGAGAGGGGAGATTCACATAAACATCATGAAATACAGAAGGCAATCATTACAGCAACAACAACCAAAAAAAACCTTGTGTTAACTGTCTCTGCAGTCATCCTAAGAGAACACACAAGTAGAACATGTAATGTATTTTACAGAAGGCCAGAAGGAAACGTATGCCCTCACCTCCTAGTCAGGAACACATCTTAGAAACCCAAGAATAGGGATCATTCCACAAGGAATTAGCAGCAAGTGAGGGGATCCTATCCCTAAAAATTGCAAAGCTGGACAGGAACAGGTACCCATTATTTGGGGGTGCTTTGGTAGAGCTGGTGACAGACCCAACATCCATAGGTCCAAGGAGCAGATGTCATACCTGACTATAGAAAGTCCAACACCAGATTAATCATTATCCAGTTTTCATGAGAGGCATATGGGCAACAGTGTTAGAACTAATGGCAGTGCCAGAATTTAAAGTCAGGGGGATGTTCTATAGGCTAAAGCCTTACCATGGAGGGCTGGCGCATTGACAGAAATGTTCAGGGGGCATTCCCCTTTGGTACAGAGGCAATGGCGCATGGGGGGGGGGGGGGAGAATGAGGGCGTTGATGAAGTAGTTCCACTGGGTCACTGGAAATTCTTGATGTAGATGAAAAAGTCCAAAGGTAAAGTTGTGGTGCAGTCCTAAGTTGTATAGTGCTTTGGATATGAGGCCACAGATGTTGGTTGTCTTTCCAGATCTGCTTCTCAGATGCCAAGAGCATGCAGGAAGGCTTAATACAAACTCAACACAATTTCTAGTTCATATGGTGAAAAACCTGCCCAAGTCTTATGGTTCTGATTTTATTAACAATGGAGCTACAAGAACATCAAATTAAGAACCCACAATGCACCTGAAACTTCAGAGATTTCAGTTGTTACATACCACTCTGTTTTCTATCTTTACTTAAACCCTTTATATGTTCTTACAAAGACTCTGCAAGGGCCTGAATTGGAAAATGAGTTGTTCTTTCTTTTAATACTTTAAGATAAATACTTCAATTACAAAAATAAATACACCCACTTTACAATTATGGATACAATTTATCAATGCAAGATCACATGTTGAAGTCCTTAATGCAATTTTGAAAACTATCTTTGTCACATTTCCCTCTTACTTCCTCCTTATGAGGATATAATTCTTATAGTCTATACATGAATATAACTACAAGCCAGATGCGAATCATCTTTCTATAATTCAGATGTTTTGCTAATAACTAATTACCTGCCATAAATCTCTAGAATGTGGTTCCATTTTATAAGCTGAAGTGTTTCACTCCCAGCACTTGTTACAGAAATTTGCTATGAAAGGAAAAGGAGGGACATGGATATGATAGTGGGAAGTTATAACAAGGGGAAAAGACAGTTTTATTTTGATTCCAGGCCAGAGCAATAGTTAATAGCCAATCATGCCAGAGGTCCACATTATTCAAAGGCTACCAAAAGCCAGGCTCAAATAGGTGGGAATATTTCCTCTTCAGAAAGGAAGTAGTTTAATGGGAAACCAAGTCAAGAGGATCCTACCTTCAACGTTGCAAGGTCGTCCCCTTGACTTTCTCCCAAAGGCAAACATCCACCTGTAGCAGTCCTCACACTGCAGAATATGGCAGCCCTTAGAATGGTGGATTAATAGGTTTGTGATCTTAACAGCACACCTGAAATCAAAACTCAGAACTCTATCAAATTAAAGTCCCAAAGATTTTACCTTAAATAGCAAAACTCTGTGAAGCATATATTAGGGTAAGATATAATTATTCTGTTTTATGTGCCAATAACGATCAACAGCATTGGTTTCAAATCATATAATATCCATTAATAGATAAAGTTTCCTATATTCAATATAGTGGCTAAAGGAAAAATTTCATCACAATAAGTGATATATTTTAATATTTAGTATATAACTCTCTATTTAGATAAAGATAAGGGAATAGGGTTGATAAAATCTTAGGACTTCACTATTCAAACAGCAAGTTACCATGATTATCTTGTACAAAGGCAATGTAACCCACTGAATATGTAGGAATTTTAATAATTTTGCTATTTTTTAGAAGTCCAATTTATGAGATACAAAACTAATTTAGTCAAATGACATTAATTCAGGCAATTAAAAGTAAACATTGTTAGACATGTGCAACATGAAGACCTCTCACGGGGTCTACAAGAGACACTAACTTTACTCAAACACAGTTACAAATTCAGATCATGGCTCTGGCTTGAAGGCTCTCAGACTTCTCATTCAATTATAATAATTTTATACTTCAGGAGTAAAAAGTACCTCTAATACAATTTTCAAACACTGTTACCACATTCATCTCAACAGCTTAATAGAGAAGGGGCTTCTCTGTGCCCACGTCACAATACATTAGAAAATTTCATATAACGGCATATATTTAAAAGCAGAGTTGACTCATTAAAAGAGAAATTCCCCTTTTAATTATATTTCTGATACAAGTTTCCCAGATTTCACAATATACAAAAAACAGAAGCCTAAACAACACAATGAGTTTTTATCTCAAGTCAAATTACAGCATGTCATGACACAATAGCAACAGCCAACACAGACAATGCACATTATGTCAAGTACTTTACAATCATTTTATTTTTCCAACTACCATGGGGTGCTGGTGGTGTTACTATTTATTCATAAAGAGAAAATTGAGGTAATGTAGGCAATTCACCTAAATAAAGTCACATAACTAATAAACTCCTGAAGCTGGATTTTAATTCATATTTATTTGAATCATGCATTTGTATGGAATATTGAATTCAGTAAGTTTATTTGCTAAGAAATTCACTGATTTACCACAACTACAATTTAGTTTCAGTACAAAATTCCAGCCAGAACAAACCTAGATTTATAATCTCCAATAATAATATTTAACTCTCAATTTTCCTGAGAGCCCATTGATTTCAGGAAGCTTATGCTTTCATTCTACAAAACTAACTGCTTTAGACATAACCACACAAACTAAAAAGTGATAGTGTGACAACAATTGCTGAGAATCGAGCAAAACAATTAAATGGAAATTAAACAATATTATCTTTTAATGATGTATATTAGTACATTTATGCAAATTCTCTCATGTTAAAAAAAACACACATCAATTTCACTAGCTCCTTGATAGGGAAGCAGATTGTAATTTTCTCTGAGCCAATTAAATCTGCCTCATTATCAAATGCTCAACAGTGATTAGTATTAGAACAATTCTTTGATTATGAAGTATCTGCACTCACAATTTTGGCTTCAAGAATCAATCTGTGAGGCACGTAAATGGCTCAGTGGAGAGAGAGCCAGACCTGGAGATGGGAGGTACTGGGTTCAAATTTGGCCTCAGCCACCTCCCACCGATATGGCCCATGACAAGTCACACTTTACCCCAATCCCTTACCCTTACAAATCTTCTGCCTTGGAATCAAACAGTTAGTGCAATTGGTACTGATTCTAAAACAGAAGGGAAGGGTTAAAAAAATTAATCTCTGTCTGATGGAAACCATAATTTTCCCAAGGCTTCCAAGTGTAACCCCTTTTCTCTATTTTCTTCCAAATGGCTAAAAAAGTCATATTGATTTTTTAAATCTAATCTATCTTTTCCTTTATGGAGTACCAGGATTTGTGTTTTGAATTTCAAAATTCTTTGTACGTTGTAAATTAATCTCCAAATGATGAAAATTTGTTTTAAATTGTGAGCTTCCTAATTTTATCTCATAAAATGTGTTTCAAAACGGAGGAGAATTAGGCAAGAATGACCTGAAATAATTTGCAAATTTTGTTCTGCTTTCTCAAAACTTCAAATTTTGCTATGCCTTTTAATTTGGTCTTTTGTAATTTGAGTACTCTATTAACTCCTTTGTTTAATTCTACCCTGAGTAACCCTAGAATATTATTTCAGTATTTATTATAGATTCACAGCATGTCTAACTAACCTAATAGATTTCTGTTGTATCACTCAGGGAAGAACATTAAATTTTACTTACTTTTCAGTTGCTTCCTCATTTTAAAACAAGTTTTCTTCTCTCCATGGTCAAACTGCAAACTGCAAACACTTTGGAATTCACTAGTTGCAGTTTTCTTTTCTCTAATCAGTAAATTGGTCACTCTCCAGAGAAAAAGTGATATAAGCAAATTTTATAGAAATAAAAAATTTTAACCGCAGTTTGGAAAATTATAATAAAGAAAATTAATTTTGGTCTCTAATTAGGATATAATGCCACAAATTCCTGCAGATTGGGGGGGAAAAAAAAGATTCCTCCCTTCTTATCTGTGTCTCTTGTCTACCTCCCTGAGGCTGGAGGGAGCCAGAAAGGCAGAGAGAGGAACTTTCCTTTTTGAGGGCTTTTCAAGGTTCTGTAGAAAGTGTTTATTCTCTATACCATTCTCCTTTTGGATGATCAGACTGTAAAGAAAGAGTTAGTTTAATTATCAAGACAAAAACACAGAAAAACAAATAGATGTACTTGCCAGCAATGTTATTTCCCTCTTTTAGTTTAACCAAAAAGCCAGTGAGCATGGTTTTACTGACTGTAATCACAAAGTCTTTAGTAACTGAAAGTCTCTTCTTTGGACCGGATCAGGAACATATCAAGATTTTAATATGTTTTAAGACCAATCATTACATAATTTAAGACCTCTATTTTAAATAATTCCCTTTTGAATTCTAACTGTAGAACCAATAATTAAACTGATAGGGATGAAGTTCTCCCATTCACAGATTTAATTTGCCAGGATACAAAAACACAGATGACAAAGACAGATGGGCTATCTCGTGACAGCTCTCTGGTATAAAGGAGTCCCTCCTGAGAGGACATAGGTTACCCAATTGACTCCTGCTTCCTGTAGAAGTGGAGGAGAGTGTCATACTCCCCCACTACGGGTGTAGCTGGGCATAGTCTATTACTGACAGCTACCTAATAAGGCTAATAATTAACCAATAATTCATTTGATAGGAGTGAGATCTTTCAGCAGTCTCAAGTTTTGTAATATGCAATAATCTAAGATGCCAGTTCTAGGTCAAAATAGCTTCTAAACTGAATTTCTAGCAGTCTTGGACTGGGTTCACATAATTTAACAGCAGGTGTCTTCACCATTCCTGGCTGTACCAGTAACCTACTTGGAGCCCAGGATTTAAGGGTTCCCTGGGGAACACTAATACTGTCCCTATTGTTCCCCATGAAGGGGTATTAAATGGGAATCCTGGCTGCTACAGCCATGAATGACCCGAAGTGGGGTGCCTCTTGCCTGAAGAAGACAAGTAGACTTCTATGGGGTGTTTTCTACTCGCCCCAGTCAAGACAAGGAATGCAAGGATTCTTTGAACAGACATTTGTCTCAAGCTACTGCACTCTTCCCCTTTGGCCAGGCTATTTGGAGATTTTATCATTTCGTAGCTCTTCGTGAATTTTTGCAGTCCAGTTTCAAATTAAGAAGACTTGTGTAATTACATAGATATAGTTCTTAGGATCTCCCTTCAGAAAGAGAGGAAAACCTCCAGCAAGGAGTTTATTCCCAAGGAGTCCCTGTCCAAGGCAGTTGTGTCCCTTGCTCTCTTCTATGGCTCAGTTCCCCTGGCTAAGCAGCTGCAGCTTGCCTTCAGGGTCTTAATCAGTGACCTTGTCCTTGGCTCATGGATCTAACTGGGAGTCCCTTTTGGCAGTCCACGGCATTCTAACTGGTAGCCCTTGCTCTCAAGACAGTTATCACAGCACCATGTTCAAGTGAGTTTCAGGATGGCCGCTACCATTTGTAGTGCCAAGAGAGGTAGCCAGCTTAAGCCCGGGGTCCAACAGTATAAGGGGGACCCAGGGACTGACTTTATTTGCAGCAACTAAATACAGGCAGTTCTTGCTTTGTGTACATTTTCATTATGCAAATTTGACCTTATGGGAAGAATCATCACCAGTGATAAAGGTTTGGTGGGGCAGGTAGGGAAGGAGTAGCATACTTCTATATCTTATTAGATAGTAATTATAACTTTATCTTTCAATTCATAATAGTTTGTTTTCATAGATAGTGTTTACCGCGCCTTAGTAGGCTTTATTAGGTGCATAAAGGAATCATTCTGCATATGCCTTTAGGCTAAGTGAAATGGGTGGTTGGAATAAACTCTCACCTCATTCCCATCATATAAAATTACTTTGGGTAAAGATCTGTGGAAAGGTGGTCCACTTCAGTAAAGCCAGAACTGTCTGCATGATGAATTGAAACTGAAAGAATTTTATCAGCTGAAAAACTATTTTACTTTGGCCAAATGGAACCAAAAAAGGAAGTCGCCAGTGCTACAAATTTTGTTTCTAACTTCACTTCTTTTCCTGAGAGATTTGTTTCAAATTTGCGACCTTTCTGCAAAGTTAGTATACACAATTTTCTGGAAGGAAATCATTTCAAGGTCTGCCTTATTGCCGATTTAACTCTACCTGTATAATAACTGTCTAAGTGTTCCAAAGACTTGCCTAGGTGCAGGAGAAACTTCTCTATCTGTAAGAGAGATTCCTTTGCTTTCTGAAGAAGTAATTCTTCTTCCCCTTCACGCAGGAGAGACTGCTCTATCTGCAACAGGGATTGTTCTACTTGCACCAAAGACTGCTCTACATAAGACAAAAAATTTCCATTTTGTTGATAAGGATCTCCCATTTAGGAGCTTACCTTGCCTCGGAAGAATTTGGGTTAGGCCCGAGGGGGAGTCCGTCCTCCGGGGCAGTCTTTTGAGAAGAGTTCTTCTGAGAGGCAGTCCCGGGGGCTGGAGGCCCTTACTCGGGTTCCATCTGGATCACCAACTGTCGCGATAAAGAGAAACTGAGGCAATAAAGTTCCAAGCACATTCAATTTATTAGCAAAGCTAGCAATTGCCAATAAATAGGATTCAAGGCTCCTCAGTAACCAAGGATGCATCTGACATCCAAGGTAGCTCTCTTAGAGTCAGTAAAGAGGAACTCATCAGCCTATACAATCCTGGGACACAGAGGCGTATCTCATTTCTGATTGGTTGGTGCTAAGGTTACTAACTACAATTACATCAGATAATTACCAGGTGACCTAACACCTAGATCAACATCCTCTGGGAAAATCCCATGGCTGGCATTTTCTAAGGAAGGACATGGATTTTGAAGTTTGGTTGACACCTTCTGAGAAACCATGAACTAAAACTCAGGGTGTTTTCTTGGATGCCAGGAAGACTGTAGAAGAGGGTCAAGGTGTTTGTCCTTGTGGTTACTAAAATATAGAAGAGGCATGTTAAAAGAGTTTTTTTATTCTCTCCCTCTGTCTCTTAAAGAGGCAGGAGCAGAAAGATCTCTCGAGAAGAGCCACCTACGCGGTAAGAGCAGGCGCCAGTTGTAGGCTGTCAGTTGATAACAGTTAGGAGTGAGTGGCTGACAGTTGGCAGTGAGTTGTGGGCAGTTGGAAAGGGCTTTGGTCTCTGGGTTCCCTGGAGAGGAGCAGTCTTAGTCTCTGAGACTGGCAGTTTTTTGAGTAATTGACAGTTGGAGATAGAGAAAACGGATTTAAGGCCTTAACAGGTAATATGAGGATGGCTTAGATAGCAATACAAAATATGATCGGTGGATGATGGCTTGGGTTACAAATAGGGAGCTTGCAGCTCTAGGCTTAAATTCAGAGAGAATTCAAGTTTACATACTAAGAAAGAGTAACTGATATTTAGCAACTGGATCATTAATATATAGTAACTTGATTAAATCTTAATAAGATACTACAAAATAAAGTGGAGTAACAATTTTCAATTCCACACCTCCCTCAGGAACAAAGTCCATTGTAATCCACCAAGCTCCCTGTACAATCCATACTCTTCTTGTGAAGGGATAGAGACGAATAGGCCTAAACCACCTACATACACCAGACTATCTATCTGGGGGTAAAAATCCTCTGAAGAAATTCTCTACCAAAACAACTTGTCATTTAAATAAGTCCAAGGTAACAGGAGCCAATGACAAGCCACAGATAGTATCTTTCTCTTGATGGAGTCAATAATCTGGAAAACTGTCAGCCTTAATCCCAACTCTGAGTCATGTGTATAAGAAAGGACACTGATTGGGTTAACATGCATTCTTGGGTATTTTGTGATCCCCCAGTGTAAACATAAAATAAAGACCAATAAAGAAGCAATGGGGATGGGGGGGAGAGACATAGGGAGCCAGAAACAAGTTTGGGCCTGACACTCAGATGAATCCTATCCAGGCCCCAGGCTTTGGGGAAAAATCTGGGCGTACTGATTTCAAGAAGCCAAATCAGAGTCCTTAGAGCAAAATATCCTCCCCACTGACTTTTTGCCAGGAAAGAGGGGACAGTAGAACCTTTATAGACAGCATCACATGATTAAAAAGGTCCCCAAATGGACATTATTGCTGGGGGAGAAACTGACCCTAAACTATGGGGATTGACCTCTGGAAAATAAAGAGAGTGCTATAGTCACTCTGTGCCTCCTCATTCTAGGGCACTCTGGCTCCCTTGTTATATCTACTATTCATTCTCTCTTTACCTTCTTCTCTCATTGGTACGATGTGTTTCAGGCTATGCCTCCCCCTCTCTGTCTTTCTTACTTTCTAGCTCCCCTGGTTACAGTTGTGTCTTCAGTTGTGTTATTGGAATTCTCATTCATACACAGAAGAAGTATAATGTCAGACAAAACAGGGATGCCTGATGTTCTATATCATAGCTGATGGATGGAGCTCTAAGACTTACTACAGAACTGATGGCAAAGCTTTGCTTCTTCCCTCTATTCATACTACTAAGGAATTACCAACTTCTCATACCTTGTTACCATATTTAAAATCCCTTTAGTTTGATACCCTGCAACTGTGAGATTTGTAGTAAGAATACTGTCCCAGGCAAGAGTGTGTATGTAGCCAAGTTAAGAATTTAGACCCAAGATAGTAGTGAGTAATAATTTTAAGGGTGTATATTACTTACTATAAGGATGTGACTGATTACACATTATACTATTCTTTATAACAAATTCATTTGTGTAGAAATGCAGCAAGCCCTGAGAGAAACTGGGAGTTCCTCAGAAATGGGGACTGGAAAGTACTAGGTCAAGAATAACTTGTAAAGAGGTAGATCAAAGCATCCTGACCTGTCCATGACCCCTTTAAGTTTTACTCCGTACTCTGTCAGTTCCTCTTTTTGTCTTTAAAAATCTGTCAGTGTTGATGATTAGGGACTTCAGCTTCATCTGGGAAATCTGCAGATCTCTGGCTTGTTTGCTTTGTCCACCAAATAGTCAGAATGCTCAGAGAGTACTTTGCCTGGTCTTTTTTTTTCCAGTCTTCATCCTTGCCACCAATATACCAATATACCCATTCTCAAGAATCACTCTTGCCTGTCTAGGTAACTTTAGCACCTTAGTCTTATTTTTTATCCTGCCATCCATCCTTAATGAAATCAACATCTATAATTTGTAGCACTAAAAAAACAAAAATGCATCATGAACATCTCTCTCATTTACCCCACTAATCCATAACCAATCATCAGTCAGACAAAAGATCTTAAACTGTGAGGCGTCATTTCCCACCCTAACACCTTTATTGATTAGATATTTCATTCTCATTGTTCTGCCTCCTTACTGATACCTTGATTCTCTTGCCAGCACCCACAATTCACAAAAAAGCCCCCAAACCATCAATTGCTTCCTAATTGTGCCTTATTTCCTCTAGAGCTTGATCTCCTTTGATAGTACTTAAAAGATGTTGCCCAAATCCTCAGTATACTTGAATTTCCACAATGCCAGGCTCATCATTCTGCAACTCGATCTTTCCTTCTGACTGTTTTAATAATTATTAAAATTAATGTTTATATAGGACTTACTAGGTGGCAGGCACTGTGCTAAGAACTTTACAATTATTATTTTATTTGATCCTTACAACAACTCTGGGTTATCCCCATTTTACAGTTGAGGAAACTGAGGCAGATCAGTCCTACAACCAGTAAACATCTGGGGTCGGATTTTAATTCAGGTCTTCCTGATTCTAGGACTGGTACTCTATCCATTACCCATCAAGATGTTTTAATTCATTCCTGGTTCTAGAGAGAAAAAAACAAAAAGGAAAAGGAGGAAGACAGACCAAAAAGACCTCATCAGACTAAGAATTCAAGCTAATGCCTTCCTCTTTTGGTGCCTACATTATGGTAACTTGCTTCTAGGCTTTCATTTAAATCTTAGCAGGGTTCTGTCTTCCTCAAAGGCCCCAACCCAGACATTCTTCTGATGACTAACATATATCATCTCAGTATTTTTCTTCTCTATACATTCCTTTCTTAGTCTACTGAAATTTACTTTCTGTCCATAACCCTTCAAAGAAACTTGCCTTTTTTCAACTTAGACTAAAAATTTCCCCCTAAAACTTTTTTTTCTAGATTAGGAATTTCTGCTTCCAATGACAAAACACAGTCTGTTCTTTACAGAGATACAAATTCAATGACTTCGGTTTTCTTTAAGGTTTATCACCTGAGCCCACTCGAATTCCTGTCCTCTTACTTCCTAATGGGAACTGACTACCATCATCTGCCCACACAAGTTCCCATAGTTGACATTTTAACACCTGCCTCTCCAATTAGCCTAACCCTATCTCTCCCTGAGACCCAGGCAAAGAAACCTTCCAGAATCTTCTTGTTCCTTTGAGCCTTCCACCAGTTTTCTCCTTTAAACTGATACAGTATGATTGCCTCTATCTGCTCCTTTTAGCACTCCAGAAACAACAGGAGGAAATGCACAAGTATTGCTCATTCTTGGTCTAGTTTACAAAATGTGATTTGAAATGTAAAGGAAAGAACTGTCTTCCCTCAGTGCAGCTGGTTCACTACTGAGCACCTGGCAGACATCTTGGTTAATGAGTTTGCTGGGGAGTAGAGCAAAAGGAAGCTGGCATATAGAGAGCATATACTCTGTGGAATGCATCCCTATCCGAATGACCCAGTTTCCAAAATATGGGAAAGAAGTGGATCTGCGCTCTTAAAATCTAGGTTTGTGGAGAAACTCCAACTCACCTGAAAATTGGCTAGATGGATGACAGGGACCATTCCCTTCCCCTTTTGGAAAACCAGACTTCTCTGTTGGCAGATCTGGGAGGGAGAGATCAAGCATGAACAAGACCAGCATTTCCTGGTACCTCCCAGCACCAGGAAGAATTCATCGGACCGTGGAGCTGGAGGGCACCAGAGAACAGAACATCACCCAGCTCAAACACTGACATTTGGCCAAAGGAGGAATTACGAGATTGGCCCAGGGTCAGAGAGGCGGGCAGGACGAACGAAAGCCCGGGGCCTCCGGTCCTGGGACTAGGAAGGCTGAGAGAGGTCGAGCTCGGCCCGGTGACCCCCTCCTTTCTCCCTCTTCCTTCCCCGAGGTAGGGGCAAGCCCCGGGGATGAAGGCGGGGCAAGGGGCGACACCCGAGAAGGAAAAGAAGCGCGCGGCGGGGGGAATAGAATAGGTAGAAGAGGGTGTGGCCTAGAAGGAGGTCTCCGCGAACCAGACTCGGACCACGGAAAGCGCAGGGAGAAGGAGGGGACCCTTTGAGGATTACTCACCCCGCCGAATTAAGTGGCCAGAGGCTACGCACCGGAGCAAACCGACAAGTACGGCAGCGTATGGCTTTACCAGAACGCTTCCGGTTCCGGGGCGTCTCTGGGCTACCAGCCAGTCACGTCGAGAGAACAGGCCTATGGCTTCGCTTGGACTTCTGGGAAATGTGGTTCTGAATCCCCGGAGCGGGAGCTGGTGGATGGTGAATGCGCAGGTGTAGGACTGGGAGTAGAGAGAGAATTCCTGCAAAAGGGGCGGCTGTGCCACAGTGGGGAGCGAGTGGGCTGCTCTGGCTTCTGGCCGAGTTCGACCTCTGTAGATGTTACATATATTTATGTATATTTTAAATATACTTTTTAAATTGAAATTTATTTAATTATATAAATTTGTTATATATAATACATTATGTATTTATATAAATTTTTATAAATAAATTTATTTTATTTAAATTTACATTTATTTATTTTCATTTTATTTTAATATTGTTTTGCCCAGCGGTCATTTCTTCTTAACATCCCCTCTTCCCCAGAAGAACAAGGAGGTGAATTAAAGGGTCTTGGGTGTGAAATCTAGCACTTGCTCCTTTCTTTGGCACCCCAAGAAACACTTTGGGTTTTAAAGCAGAGAAAGGCTTAATGTTAATATTGGAGTGCAACTGCTTCTTACCCCATCCTCTTGTAAGGTTTCAATTTATGTTTTATACTAAATATGAGAGTTATAAAGTAATATTGTGATCCCGGATTTTAAAATCTTATAGCTTCAGTCAGAATAACTTTGAGCAGCTTTATTTACAAAGAGGTGGAAAGAGAGAAAGTGGACACTTGTAGATAGAGACTGATTCTACAAGCCTACCAATGTCTCCACATGGATTTCTGGGTAATCCTCAGCCAGAGTTCCACCAATGCAGGAATCTCAGCCACCCACTCCAATTGCCAGGAAGGAAAGACCCCCTAGACCATGCTGGTCTCTTCTTCTATACTCCTCTTTTCCACATCACTTCCTGTCACTCCCACTTCTTCACAGAAACCAATGGTAGTCTTTCAATTTGCCTAGCACTGCCCAAGGGATGGGGCAGTGGTCTTTGGAGGTGTGTAGCCTCACTGTGCCCAAGGAACTGATATCACATTACCCATGATTCAGTTTATTTCCCCAGTAGGGTGGGAACTGCAATGCAAATGGATGATAATGATATATTGACCACCCTAGGGCAACTCTGTCAAATTTTGCTGGTTTGTCAGAGATCCAAGCTGGGAAAGTCCCTGGTTTACTATGTCTATGCTGGTTGGCAGTTACAGAGCTCCTACATCTTTACAATAATCCTTCAACATCTGTACATAAACCTATGTCTTTGGTAACCCACCTCTTTCCCCCTCCAAATACCACAGAGCCAAGAACCTGGATGCAGAAGAAGAGTCTGTCTTCTGGAACGACTTCCTGCTGAATGGGGATGCAGGATCAGGGATGGACACAGGGTCCTGCATAATTGGAGAGTGGGGTTATCACAGAGTTTTGGGGAATGGAAGGTAGCACCAACAGCATCCAAGGGTTAGAGGTGTCCTTGTTGCTCATGAACTACCATCTGCAATTGGAACTGGGAAAGTCAAGCAGCCACAAATTTAACAAAGCATTGAACAGTCTGGGACCAAATAGCAAAAGGAGCCACAGGAAGAGCAAAGAGGATGTGAGGGGAAAGTACCAGGTGTCTGAGAGGAGGAAGTACTTAAGAGAGTCCCAAAAGGACGCTGGGTTACATATCATGGAGCCATCGAGTTTATTGATAAATCTTGTCAAGGCTGTCTTCAACCTCTGCAGTCGTGTTGATCCAAAGTGTAGCTATACACAATCAAAAGAACTTGTAAACAATAATTAGTTGATTAGAATGCGCCACTTTTCAGATAAGGCTTAGATTCACAATTATGAGAACTCCCCACCTCAATCTTTAGATATAGCCTAGGTCCTTAGTTAGGGTCACTGGACAACAAGTATGGATAGTTCAGTTCCTCAGTCATACAGGACTAGGTTCAAACAGAACTGAAGCAATTTTTAAGGCCACTATTAATTCACAAAATGAGAATATGAAACATTGGCCATTACAGGACCCACAATGGGACCCCAATAATCCTGAAGACCATGTGAAGTTATATGAGGCCAGGGAGGCATTGTTGAAAAGAACAAAGGACTGTTCTACTCCTCCAGAAAATTAGCAGAAATTTGAATATGTTAACCAGGAAGAAGATGAACACCCAAACCAGCTTTATGATAGCATTTGTGGGGTCACAAAGAGGTATACAGGATTGGATCCAATTAAGTGTGACAGAGGCTGGCACTAAAGAAAAAGTGCTAGGCTTAAGAGTGGGTGAAACTGATCACCTCAATGGGGGAGGGACCCAGGAGTTGGGAATCTTGAAGAGGAGAAGACCCTGGCTGGTTGTAGCAGTCCGCAGTTGTGTTTACTCAAGACAGATAATTAAGCCATAAAGTTAGGTCTTAGGAGAGCGCATTCTCTGTCCTGCCCATGGCCAGTAAGGCACTGAACTTTGATCCCAACTAGTTTAGGAGGGAACTCAGATTTCTTTGTTCTCCCCAGGCTGAAAAAGGCTATGCCCTTATCTTATGACAATTTACCTTTCTACCAATGATAATCCACTATGTCTCCTATTAATATGTATTATGAACATTTGCATATGAATATTAATAAAAGACGAGCCTCACAGCGGCCAGCCCACTCTCACTCTCTCTCACTCTCTTTCTCTCTCACCTTTCCTTTCTTCCTGCCCTACGTTCACTCCTTTCACTCTGTTGTCTCTCTGAGGCACATTTCCTGCTCTACTCCCTAACCATGAGCCGTAAAAGTCTGTGCATCAAGCGAGGATTGATGGGACTGGGCTCTGCTCTTTACTGATCTCTGAACACAGTTCTGATTCCCATGGGGTCACAGCCACCTCAGGGTTTCCTGTCCTTGGGATTGTGACAAGGAAATCACTTTAAAAGACTGATATATAATAATTTAAGGTTGCCAAGGAATTCAGCTATGTAATTCCTAAATGAAAACTCAAGTCAGCAGTCAACCTTTTATAGAGTTTAATTACAAACAGGAGGAAGAAAGGTATTAGAGATAGAGAGAGAGAGGGAGAGAGAAAGGGGAGAGAAGGGAATAGGGCTTAAATACCCCTTCTATTTAGGCTGGGCCAAAAGGCCCAAGCCCTTAGATAGCTGAGGCAAAGAAAAGAGATCAGTCCCTATCACTCACGTGACCAAAATGGAGAAACAGTCTCAGGGGCCTCCACCTCCAGCTTCCTTCAGAGCAAACTTCTCAGAGCACCTCTCCAACCACTCAGAGCCAAAACTCTCCAACCACCTCTCAGTCCTCAGACCCCTCTCTCTTTAAGGAAACCATCCAAGTTCCCTCCCCTCAGTTCTCACATCTACCAATCACTGTCCATGTCTTCCCTGTGCCAATGGTAGCTCTAGCTTAACCCAGGACCGCCCAGAGGTCTGTGGCTTTGCACATGTCTGTTGAGGGTCATATTCTCAAATAATTAAATCTTTATCCTTTGCTACAGCCCTTCCTAAATCCTGTTACCCTGAGTAGGGTAGAGATTGGAATAATTAAATTTTGATCTATGCTGCAGCCCTTCCTAAATCCTGTTAGGACTGAGTAGGGTGGAGATTGCAGTTTCCAAGACCTGGTTCTGTCATTCCAAGTATCTCTATTGTATCAATTCTAGAATCAATCATGACTCAAAGAAATTCCTGTTCTATGCTTAAGCATAGGTCAAAGCCCTTTCCATTGTTCAGCAAAAGGTTTCTGTCCTAAAGTAATCTTAAGAAGGGAGGAGGAGGAACCTCCCATGCCAATGGGGTTCACATTCCAATAGACTATCACTAAGAAATTTTCCAAGTATGAAATTTCCCAATGGTGAAATTTCCAACATTTATAAGTCTAAGAAATTTTAAGGTTTACAGGATTGAGGGACTGGCTGAGCTTATCTGTGGGCTCGATTGTCATATATGATTCGTGGTTGATTCTTTCTTCCATCCCTCCCAACTTCAGATTCTTCCCCCAAACGGTAAAACTCCTATCTTTCCTTTCTTGAGGGAACTGCTGGCAGTCTCCCTTACACAAGTAAAGGAGTTCGCCTCTCTTAGTCTTGAGAAGCCAAAGGGAGAGGGTAAAAAAAAAAAGAAAACACTTTCTCCTGAGGGTTACCTACTTTTCCTGCTGGTGACTAGAAATCCTTCCCCCCAACATTTCCCAATTGAAGGAACATTCTGAAGAGAAATATGAGCAGACTATCTCAAATCCTGTTGCCCAGGGGTGAGTCAACCTGACTTTCTCTCAGGGGGCTCAGGCTGCCAAGGTCTGAGTTCCCCCCAAACTCAAGGAGGGAGGGGAAAGGGTTTAGAGACAAGGACCCCTTTCTCCACTTTCCTTTTCCTATTCTTTCCTGCCTGTCATTCCTTTTGTATTACCTGATTGAGTTGACATTAAAAGTTATCTATTCCCCAAGCTGAGTATGAGTGAACAGATCAAGGGGAGACCCTTTGGTCTCAAATAGTGGAGGAGGGACAAGAGGGACAAGAGTGAATTGAGGAGAGCAGCTTTAGCTAAGGAGTGATAGCAGAAGGGGGAAAATATTCAAACCCCCTCTCTTCTCTCAGAGCCAACCCTAAACATCCCGCTTTGAGGGGGGGAAGGGTCTCCACTCTTTCCCCCTCTCCGTACTGAAAGTCTTAATCCTTTTATAATAGAGATGGGACTTGAACTCACAATTCCTGGCTTAGGTATGCAGGATTGGATCCAATTAAGCCCACTGATACCCACATCATATGGTACCATTGTGTGAACCATTCCTTCCCCAAAAAGAAATACTTTCAAAATCTTTGTCCGGTTAGGGCTAGTATGAACATAGAACAGTTGAAGAGAATAGCCATAAATGTTTTTGAAGGGTGTGAGAGAGAGAAAAAGGAAAAAAAGCCAAGAAAGTTTTAAAATTTGGACAGGATTAGACGGGACAGAGAAAGGGAGACAGCTATCTTGGCTCCCATTTTAACCATTACAGTTGAGGAAATCATAGCCCCTTGAAAGAAGTTAAAAAGACTTAACAGTTCAATAGAGTGTTATTTTTCTTTGGCAGGCCAGGTCATGTAGTGATAAACTATAGGAGTAAAAATCAGGAATTTAGAAACAAAAACTGAAAAAATAATACTTAACAGGGCTCATAATTCTCATGATGCAAACCATGGCACCCTTCAAGGGAACTGTGGTCAGTGTGGGAGATACTAGAGAAATAACCAGAGGAATAATGATTTGGAATGGTGCAAGAGAGGGGAAGTGATATTGGAATCTGGGGGGTGAGGTCTACTCCTTTCCAGATCCCATGTATTTTTATGCCAATAATTCCAATCTGTTCCTCTCCTCCCTAGTAAAGTGCCTCATGTAACCCTTAAAGTTGGGAACACTTATGATTGTCTCCTAGATAATGGAGCTTCCAGATCAGTCTTAGTGAGCAAACCTGGTTCTGAATGTAATTCACTGGTTCTTTAAATGTGGTAGAAGTGTAAGAGAAGTCTCAAAATATTAGTAAGCTTTCTCCCTGAATCGTGTCCAGGGGCCCTTTATCAGCAGAACATTCATTCGTCTTAATGCCTGATTTACCTACAAATCTATTAGGAAGAGATCTCTTATATAAACTGTTAAGATTAAAATTTAGGGGAGACTGAGGCAGGTAGAAATTAGTTTCTCTCTGCAAGGAGTATTATATTTTTTAGAGGTTTATTAAGGATTAAGGATTAAAGAAAATACACGATAAGGAAAACGTGCCTAGGCCAGAGGCCTAGACAAGACCTCACCTACATTATGGAAAGAGCCACGTCTGCTCCAAAATGGAAGTCCAAAAAGAGCGCCAAAAACCTTTGCCACCAGCTTAAATCCTTCCTCAATCTCAGCCCACCTCAGAATTCTGTGAGATTACAAAGCATTTTGGGGAAGTGGAGCAAAGGCTTGTGGGGATTGTAGTCCTGTATTCGAGTCTATTTTTTACAATCCCCCATTTGATCCTCTGGGAAGAAGTCCTTCTCCAAAGGATCATAAAAACATAATCAATTTAAAGATTACAATAATTTGAGGATAAGAGAAAAAAAGAACAAAACCAATAATTGCTGAACGCATTGACAAAAAGCCAGTTAGGGGGCAGTCCCCTTTGGCATGAAAGTATACATACAAATAAATGTTCAATCAACTACACCCAAAGTTCATTTTTGTGTAGCTTGTGGTCTGGAGGCATCTTCATGGTGGCTTCTCCAACACTTCAGTTTTGGATTCAGAGAGGTAGCATCTTCTTTACCTAAAATTCTTCTCAAAAGGAATTTAAGCTTTGTAATTTAAAATAATAACATTTTTTCTTACATTCCCCTGTTAAGAGGGTGGTTAAAAAAAAAACAAAACAGGATCACTTAGGGATGCATGGCTGAGGTATGAGGTATATGAATCAATTGGCAAGAGAAATTAAAAAGATATCAGAAAAATCAAAAAGAAAAGAAAAAATTTCTGGATGAAAATATAGACTATCAAAGTCTTATGTGTAAAAATTCCAAGTAAAAGAAAAATAAATCTATAACAGGTCCTTCAATCAGGGCCCAATCAAAAGGATCTAGCAATGATGCATTTACCCAATCAATAGCCAGGACTACAGAAAGGTACCACACTATGAAAGGCAGAAAAGGGGACCAGATTATAGGAGCCAAGTTTTCGGGGATACTCATCTGTGAGTATTTTCAGAGGGAGTGTGGACACAAGGAAAGCCTATATCATAACAAATGTTAAACACAGTAACCTCGAGTCTTCACACTAGGTTCAAGACCTTTGTATTGGCCTAGAAGTGCATCAATCCATCCTGGATTGGCCTTTCTTTGGCTCTGTGCAATGGCTATGTTGTGTATATCTTGTCCTGGAATCAGACAGAATCATTAAGCAGCGTCCCATAATTTATTTAAATAATAAGTGGCATCGTTTTTATAGTCTCTAGCTTTTTGGGTGTGTATTAACAATAATAGCAAGTATATATATTTAAACTAATATTATTGTAGAATAAAAATTAATATTGATTGTATGTACCTTAAGTACATAGAAATGAGAAAAAGGGGAAAAAATAAAATATTGTAAAAAAGAATAATAATAAAATAAGGAAAAGAGAAAAAAGGAAAAAAGAAAAAAATTAAATTTAGGAATTCAATGTGTCAAAAGCAGAATAAAACAGTTCCACTTGTCAATGGGTAGTTATCTATAATGCATGTATAGGATACAGTCAATCAGTCTCAACAGAAGATGCTCTCTTTACATGTGAGCAGTGAATCCAAGAGTCCTTTTCTCCAACCTTTATAGATGTTGGAGTAGTTAACAATATTTGGAATGGTCCTTCCCAGAAAGGCTGGGTTGCTCCCGTACGCTGGAAGTTCTTTATATACATGTTGTCTCCTGGGTTCAGGTTGTGAAGTGAAAAGTCTAGTGGTCCAGCTTGTACTGCAGCTCCGGATTCATGTAGCTCACGCAGTTTGTGCTGTAATTCCTGTATATAGGAAGCAATAGTAATATCTCCCCCTAATAGCGATGTATAAGCCGGGGAGAAAGGCTTAGCCTGTATAGGCGGATGTCCAAAAAGCATCTCAAATGATGAGATGTGTAGGTCTTCTCTAGGCCTGCTTCTAAGATAAAATAGGGCCAGAGGGAGAATTTCAGGCCATTTTAAATGGGTCTCAGTGCATAATTTGCCAATCATAGTTTTAAGTTCTTTGTTCATCCTCTCCACTTGGCCTGAGCTCTGGGGGTGATATGGAACATGGAATTTTGGAGTTATCCCCAAGCAATATATCTGGTTTAGAACAGAATCAGTAAAATGACTCCCCCTATCAGAATCAATACGTGCTGGCAGGCCAAAGCGAGGAATAATTTCTTTTAAAAGCACCTTAGCAACAAAAGCTGCTGTGGCTCGGGCTGTAGGAAATGCTTCTGGCCATCTGGTCAGTTGGTCTACTATGACCAGACAAAATTTATAACGTCCAGCCTTTGGCATCGTTATGAAATCTATCTGCAGGTGCTCAAAAGGTGTGTAAGCCAGAGGACGTCCCCCAAAGGCTTTGCCACGAAAGGCATGTTGGTTATATGCCTGGCAGGTAGGGCAGGCTGAACACACTTTAGAGGCTATAGTAGTTATACCAGGGGCTATCCATACTCTCTTGACAGAGTCCACGATGCCCTGGGTACCAAAGTGGCCATTTTTATGAACAGATTGGCAAATTTGGTGTTAAGTCATCAGTAGTTGTTAATGTTAAAAGTAATTCAGGCCCTTCTGTGGCTGCTAGCTTTGCAGTGGCATCTGCTCGGTCATTTCCCCTAGAGACAGGGTCAGAGCCACCTGTATGGGCTGAACAATGAACTACAGCGAGGGCTTCAGGCAGCTGGAGAGCAGAAAGTACTTCATTAATAATTTCAGCATTAGCTATGGATTTTCCAGCTGAGGTTAAAAATCCTCTCTGGAGCCATAGCATCCCGACTGAGTGACAAATGCCAAAAGCATATCTAGAATCCGTATAAATTGTTGCCTTTTTACCCTTGGCAATTATACAAGCTTGTGTTAGAGCTATGAGTTCTGCTCCTTGAGCGCTAATGTTAGAGGGCAGCGAAGCTGACCATTCAGTGGCAAATTCAGTGGCAAATATAGCAGCTCCAGTGTAACGTATGCCATCCCTCATGAAAGAAGAACCATCAGTAAATAAGATCAGGTCTGAGTTCTTTAAGGGAGTGTCCAGGAGATCATCCCGAGGCTTTTCTGCCATGGACACTAGTGTTTCACAACTGTGTAATGGTTCTCCTGAAGTTGGTAAGTCTGGAAGCAAGGTGGCAGGATTAAGAGTAGTACAACGTTTTAAAGTAATGTTTTCACTATTTAGCAAGGTTATTTCATACCTTGTAATTCGCTGATCAGAAAATGCCTGTGTTCTCTGTCTTAGCAACAATGCTTCTACCTCGTGTGGACACATAATTGTTAGTGGGCATCCCAATACTAGATCAATGGTTTTTGTCACTAGTAAAGCATTAGCAGCCATGCCTCTAAGGCATGGTGGTGCTCCTGAAGTTATTGGGTCCAGTTGGGCTGAATAATAAGCAAGTGGACGCTGAGAAGGCCCCAGAGTCTGAGTTAAAACGCCTGAGGCTACTCCTCTTCGCTCATGTACATACAAAGTAAATGGCTTGTTGTAATCTGGGATGCCTAGAGCAGGGGCAAAGAGGAGTAGCCTCAGTTGGCTACCATCCTGGCTCCCACCATCCCTGAGAACGAAGGTAAAATCAGAAGAGGGAATGACACTTCCCTACATAAATAAAAAAATCTGTTCCTTTTTTTTTTCTCTCCTATAGTATGGCAACTTCCTGTAGCCTTGGCTGCAAATGGGTAAGTAAAATTTGCTGCATTCTGTCCTACAGACTTGTGGGATTAGAAATTACTTAATTGGACCCTAATACAGGGGCCTGTGAAAAAAATTTTTTTTATTCTTGCTTTCTAAAAAAATTTTGTATACATAGATTTTTTTGATATTTTGATACTGATTTTGAATTCTTCTTTAATATAAATATACGTATATATAAAGGGTCTATATTTTTTCCCTTGATTTTTTCCCTTTTTCTTCTTTTGTTTTTTATTTTATTTTCATTTTGTTTTGTTTTCCTTTTGGATTAACTCACACCCCCCCCACAACTAAAACTTGCATCCTCAGCTGGACTCAGTGTTTTTTCAACCCTTTCTTCAGGGGGATTGTATTTCATAAAATTCAAGATTTAAATTTTGTTCAAGATAGATCTTCAGAGAAGAAGCTTGCTAACTAACTGAATCCAGAGAATGAACTGTTTGCAGAAAGATATCTAAACCTTTTCACTGCAGGAAGATCCAGAATGAACCTTGGGGTGTGGTTGATTGAACATTTTTTTTAATGTACACTCTTATGCCAAAGGGGACTGCCCCCTAATTGGCTTTTGTCAATGTGCCCAGCAAAACATTGGTTTGCTGTCTTTCTCTCTCCTCTATTTCCCCATATCTACAACTATTATAGTTTTCCTCTTAGTGGGTAAAAATTTTGTATACACTTACAGTTAGAATTTTTTTGGGGTGCAGTATACTTATGTTTAGTGATCAATTGGGGAGACTAGTCCCCCAATCATCATCAGGGGGGATTGTGAATTTTAAAATCTCCATCTTGGTCTAGCACCCAAAATTGTGCACACCCACACTAAACGGGAATGTGCTAGTCAATGACAAATCAGAAATAACTAACTGCCCACCTGGGCTGTCCTAAGCCAAGCTTGAGCCACCATTGGCACTTGTGAGGCACAGGAAGTGACGGAGAGAGCAGACTCAGGAATTCGCTCACTTCCTGTGGACAGGGCTAGAAGCCAGTTCGTGTGAGGAGCTTGGACAGGGAGGAGGCCCGCAGACAGCTTCCCTTCAGATGGGTCATGTGAGTCAAGGACTGATTATTTCCACCTTGGCTCTTTGGGCCTAAACTCCCTCTGCCTTGGTCAGAGGTTGAGTAGCCCCTTTCCCTTTTCTCTTCTCTCCTTCTCTCCCTCTCCTTTTCCCTACTCCCATTGTGATTAAACCTCCATAAACTCCATTCTGACTTGAGTGTTTCATTTTAGGAATTTCATAAGTAAATTCCTTGGCGGCCATTGTTCAATATTATAACAATCTTAAAAGGTGAAATTTTCACTACAACAAAACTAAGGGTCATAGTATCATGCATTCCAGATAGCTCCTTGTCTCTACAATTGCCTGAGGATTTTCTAATTTTGTTCCCCATCCTTCTTCCTGATAGTCAGGAGATAATAGCCCCTTCCTAAATCCAGCAGATATCCCTGAATCTCTCTGGGCTTCATCCTCTTCCAAGACAGATCTGCTTAAAAGTCAGTTGTTTCTGTGCAGATTAAGAGAAAAGGTGCCTCCCCTCTTCTATTCTTCCGTACCCTTTAACCAAGGAAACTAATGAAGAGACATCCCCAATAATGGATTCACTAATTGAGCAAGGGATAATAATTTCTCCCCATATGGAGGAACCAAAAATCTCTAGGCTAAATTAGTGGATTGACATTGCAACTAAGCTCGTTGCCTTAAAAGGATCTGAATTAATTTAACTCTAACATCTAATAATTTGCCAAAACTTTTTCTCTTTTATAGTGACCTAGAAGTAGAGAAGTGGAAGCACAGGTTTAATGCAAAGCAGATTAATTGGGTTTGGGTATCATCAGAAGGAAAACTCCTACTTCCAAGAAGCACCTATCAGGAAATAGGCTTATCTGTTCACAGGTGTGGCCATTTAAGCATCAAGGGACCATGGACTCCATTAAAAGAGTTTGATGGCCTCAGGTGTTACCAATATAGCCTCCTGGTGGGGGGGGGGGGGTCTAGCCCTACATGCTAGGCATTTAATCAACATACTAAGGTTTTGAGTGGGTGTCCACTGACTTACACACCTTTTGACCATTTGTGAATTGATTTCATAAATGCCTAAAGCTGGACATTATAAAGTTTGTTTTGTTATAGTGAACCAACTCAATAGAAAGATGGCAACCATTGCTAGTACTGGGCCACAGCAACTTTTGTTGCTAAAGGGTTTTTGAAGGAGATTATTCCCCAATTTGGCACACCTGAATGCATCGATTCAGATAGGGAAATTCATTTGACTGAATCTGTTTTATTGAGATCAGTTCCTGTTGGCTAGTAAATCATTCACCAGAGCCCTGGGGAAAGATCCCTTCTAAACAAGAGGAGCAAAAATCTAGTCATCTTCTTGAAGAGAATAAAATAATCTGGACTGAGTCAAACAAGAGATCATTAGGAATGTGAGAACAGTAAACTGAGCGACGAAAGCTACAGGTTGAGGCAAATCAGGCCAGAGTATAATCATACACATTAGAGAGGCCAGTTGTAGGCTTTGGCAAAATTAAACCTTGTCTGCTTCCATGTCCCTGCCTGAGACTAACCTTTTATGGTGGCTTTGAAGAGTTATACGTGTGGTATAGTAGATGGAATGCTAGCCTGCAGGCCAAGAAGACCTGGGTTCATATCCTGCTTCAGGTACTTTGTGTTACCCTGAGCAAGTCAATTAACCTTTCTGAGCCTGTTTCCTAATCAGCTGGACTTGACCTCTGATGTTTTTTAACTTAGATCCCATGATCCCTCCTCGTATTGTTGCATATTCCCAGCTCTGTCTGAACGACTTTGGCAATAAACTCAATGGTCTTAGTTTTGCCCTTAAAAACCATAGATAATAATTCTCATCTCCCATGTGACAGACTTTGAAACTGTCCCCAGACACCTCACTATTCTCATGCCATTGATTCATGTCTTTAAAAATCGCATTTCCAGATCTGAACAAAAAACTCCAAATGTGGTCTTGCTGGAAAAAAGACATTCTTTGGAGCAGCAGACAATTCTAGACCCCAATATAGAGGTCAATTCTTCCATTCAGTAGAAATTCCTCCTGGGAAGATTAGCAAAGTCCGACTATTTTCTGGGCATTTATTTTCCTCACTCCCACCAAGTTATGGAATCTCACAGATATTTTTTGCATTCCTCCAATTTGTGCTTTCTTATTGTATAATGGTCCATTATCTCCTTTTGCCACATTTTCTTGAGAAATGCAGGCTCGATTGCTTTCAGGAAATTTCAAAATACTTTTACTAAACCTAAATTTCCCATAACAGCAAAGGCTTATCTTTTCAGTAGTAACAACATTTTGTTAGGGTCCGAGAATAGATCACCCAAAGGAGCACACGAAGACAATGTAAGTCAGGCAAAGGGAAGTTTATTCCTAGCGCGTTAGGGGTAACTCAGCCAGGTGAGATCCCCCGAAGCAGAGCCTGAATAGTGTTTATATAGAGTATGATCATGGTTGAGTTACATGAGAGAGCATTCTGTTAATAAAGTTAATCAAGTTAGCCTAACAGGTGAATGATGTCAGGCAGACAGGCAGACACAAAGGTAGTCATATCATGTAGTCTTTTGGATAGACATGAAGGGTAAGTGACTACGTGACCACTCATTCTGTTCATGAATATTCTGTCGACCCAGACAGAGTAAGGAACAGAGTGAGGGTCAGTTAATTTTTACTACATAACATTCCCCACTTCGGAAAGGGAAGTAAGAGACTTTTCCAGGACTTCTAATGATTTCTTGACCCTTCTAAGATCAGTATTAATGGCCTGATGTAATGCTGTCATCTTGTTTTGGCGAAGAACCAGGGATGCAATGCCTGTACCCGCTCCCGTCAAGCCAAGTATGGCCGCAAGGGTTAAGGCCATCCCCAGCTCTCGTTGAGTCCGAGTAAATTCTGACCCTGAATATTGTAGGGCTAAAAATTGTTTTTCAGAATAATAGGTTACCCAGGGGAGGATTGTAAAAGCAAGCAGACCTCTTGTGGGTGGGTCATCAAAGTGGATTGTGCAACTATTGAGGAACTATTGAGTAAAAGAGGCTTGAAGTAACGACCATAAGGGGCCTCCAAGGGGATCCTTAAAAGGAGCCAGGGGGGTCGGAATGATAGCTTCCGGAAGGATTTGTGGGAATTTGGGGTTTAAAACAATATTGGGGCCCATTGGTTGGAGTGGAGTGGTAGCCAATTCCTTTTTAATGAAAAACAGCCCTCCCGGGTCAGTTCTGGCTCGATATTGCCGTATACCCCATGTCCTCTCTAGTGTCCAGGAATTATGGGCATGCTGTAACGGTGTTAGGATTATGTAAGAACAAAGGATCCCTTCATGATCATCTACTGAACACCGATGTCTGCACTCTGGGGGGCCCCAACTCACAGTCAGCCATGAGTCACCATTGACCGGGGTCCATCGAGAACACCCCGTAATCCCACTTCCTCCAGTGACAAGTGTCTCACAGCCCCAATGGCCACAAAAATAAGAATTATGAGAATTACGAGAAGGTAAGCCAGGATGAGAAGCGGGGCAAAAATAAAAAATCCCGACATTCATACAAAGGGAGCCAATAGGCCAATAGGGCCTAGGGCCATCTATCAATTCACAAGCATGAACAATCAAAAAAGGGGCAGTTGCCGTGACATTAGTATAAAGATCAAATGGAGCACTGAATCGAGACAACATCCATTTTCAAGGTATGTTAGGGTTGGTAGAAAATACACCTTGGAACCAATATCCCATAATCAGGGTCTGCAATAGCTGTAAGTGAAGCAAAAATCTAGGATGCAGCCGAAGCATTGCAGGTCAGGCGAATCTTCAAAGGATTATCAGACAGGTTGCAAATGGTCCAGGTGCTGCCACTAGGATCAGGAGGCTCCGCGGGTCGGATGTGGGAATGATGGATCCAAGGGCCGATCCCGTCAACCTTTAAAGCTGAAGGAGTTACAAAAAGAACAACAAATGGCCCTTTCCAGTGGGGTTGAAGTGCCCGCTTCTGATGTCTTTTGACCCAGACCCAAACCCCAGGTTTAAAGGGATGTAGAGTATGAGGAGAAGGTTGCAATCGTTCACATAAGTGGGGCCAAAGATCCAGCTGCAGCTGAGAAAGAGAAAGAACAAAATCACGTAATTGAGGAGCTTGATTATCATCAGGTGAGGGTAAGGAGGATAAAATAGGAGGCAAAGACCCATATAATATCTCATATGGGGATAAGGATAGGGGGCCTGGTGTATTCCGGGCTTTAAACAGGGCAAGGGGAAGGAGCGTCACCCAATCACCACCAGACTCAATGACCATCTTAGTTAAAATTTCTTTTAGAGTCCAATTCATACTTTCTACCTGACCGGAACTCTGGGGGTTATACTCACAGTGGAACTTTCCACTTGATCCCCAGACTCTTGGTCAAAGATTGAATAACCTTGGACACAAAGGCAGGTCCATTATCAGATCCAAAGGAGATAGGCACTCCGAATCTGGGAATAATTTCCTCAAGGAGTTTCTTTGAGACTGTCAGAGCTGTCTCAGCTTTGGTGTAAAAAGCTTCTGGCCATCCTGAAAAAGTATCTACAAACAGCAATAAGTATCGGTATCCATACTTTCCTGGCTTGATTTCTGTGAAGTCAACCTCCCAATGTTCACAGGGGCTAGTACCACGAAGCCTGGTGCTGATATGGGTATTGGCCTTTGAAGCACGGGTCAGCTGACAGGTTTGACATTTCTGAACCAATTCATCCAAAAAACTACTAGAATTTTGAACCTGAACCTGCCCTTTCTGAAGGAGGGTTTGAAATTTTGTGGCTCCCATGTGGGTAAGATGGTGCGGGTGGGTAGAAAGAAGTTGGCCCATAGCCTGTGGGAGAAGAAGATTTCCATCCGGATCTTTATACAAAACAACAAACTGTTGACCTGACTTTGCCTGGACCCATTCTAAATCAGTGGGAGAATATTGAGGTGGGTCTGATGGAGGGGCAGGGATACTGGTATCAGGAATGCAGGGTTTTGACAAGGTTTTAGTCAATGCAAGCTCGTACAATGGGGCTCGTAAAGCTGCCTCCTTGGCAGCTTCATCAGCTAGCCGATTTCCTGTTGCCTCTAGGGATGTGCCTGACTGATGTCCTAGGGTGTGTACCACGGCAAAAGCTTTGGGTTCCCAAATAGCTGCCAGGAGTTCCTGGATGTCCTGAAGATGGGACACTGGCTTACCTGCCGAGGTTATATATCCCCGCTCCCGATAGATTGGGGCATGGATATGCAGAGTGGCAAAGGCATATCAGCTAAGGGTATAGACTGTCAGCCGCTTCCCTTTAGCCAACCAATTCGGCCCATTGAGCAGAGGTTCCATTTGGAAGAGAGGCACACCACAGAGTCTTTCCGGCATTATTCACAACTGCCACACCAGCCCTTTGACCATCCGGGGCCATAAAACTGCTGCCATCAGTAAAAAGAATAAGGTCTGAATTCTGCAAAGGGGTATCTTTCAAATCGGGCTGGGCAGAAGTGGATTCTACTAGTACATCCTGACAAGAATGCACTGGTTTGTTCCCCGAATCAGTGGGGAGAAGGGTGGCAGGGTTCAGGGCCGCTACAACTCGAAAAGAAAGTCGACTTTCATCCAAAAGAAGGGATTGATAATGTGTAAGATGAGCATGGGAAATCCAATGGGCCGGAGCTTGGCGAAGGATACTTTCTACAGCATGTGAAGTAGCAATGACCAGAGGTTGGCCATGGGTGAGTTTATCAGCATCTTTAACTAAAAGAGCCACCCCTGCTATAATTTGGAGGCAGATTGGCCAGCCAGTAGCCACAGGGTCTAAGAGCTTAGATAAATATGCCACTGGTCGATCCCGAGGTCCCAATTTTTGGGTAAGGATACCCTTTGCAATCCCCCCTGCTTCTGCTACAAACAGTTGGAATGATTTGTCTGGGTCAGGAAGAGCCAGAGCAGGGGCTTCAAGCATAGCTGTGCCGAGATGCTGAAAAGAACTGTCCATATCAGCCTTTAGGTATTTCCTGATCAATAACAATAGAGATACTTGGAATAACAGAATCAGGTTTTGGAAACTACATTCTCCACCCTACTCAGTGTAACAAGATTAGGAAGGGTTGCAGCAAACTCAAGATTTAATTATTTGAGAATATGGCCTTCAACAGACATGTGCAAAAAAAGGACAGACCTCTGGGTGGCCTTAGGTCAAGCTAGAGCCGCCATTGGCACATGTGAGACACAGGAAGTAAGGTAGAGAACAGCCTCTGGAGTTCTTGGGACTTCCTGGGAGGAGGGATAGAGTTGAGTTCAAGGTTGGAGCTTGAGGTTGGAGGAGCCCCGAAGACTGCTTTCCTTCAGATTGGTCACATGAGTGATAAGGACTGATCCTTTTCCCTGACTTGGCTATCCAAAGCCTTAATGCCCGCTTTGGCTCAGCCTGAGTCAGAGTGAGTCTGAGTTAAACTTCTTTCCTTCTCTCCCTTTTTCCTTCTCTCTCTCCCTCTCCCTCTAATATTTTCTTCCTCCCATTGTAATTAAAACACCATAAAAATTTGGCAGCTGACTTGGGTATTTTATTATTTGGGATTTCCCTTGGCGACCATTTAAATTTAGATTTTTCTCAGTCTCAACCATAATATTTACCCTTTACAGGTGCTAAAGATGACATATGCAGAGCACTCTCTAAGGGCATGGGGGCCACCCTTCCCTCCAAGCCTCCCCCCAGAGTTTGTTACTAGAAAGGCAGAAGGACTCAAGTGGAGCTGATCCCCTCCCCAACCCCTCTGCCCAGTGTGATATTGAAATCACTTTAACATTTATATATATAGTAATTATTTTTCTAATGGTCTTTGCAAAACACATGGGGAGCAGGACAAAGCCAAAACTTTCTACAGGTATTTTCCACCCCTAATCTAGGCAGTTGTTCACTAAGGGAAAGGAGATTTAGAAACCACTCTCCCAGCCAGGACCTTAGGGCTCTGTTGCTAAGATTTAAAACAGCTTTGTTCTATCTAATTTAAGGAGAGAGGCCCAAAAGCAGGAAAATGGGCTTTGTACTCTGGTGGTCTAGCTGTTTTTGTTGGGAGAGATGGAAGCAAGGGCTATGTTTTCCAGAGTTTCCTTGCTGCTAATCAACAAGGGTCAGCTATCTATCTAGCTATCAGAGTCACACAGCTGGGAAGTATCTGAGGTCAGATTTGAACCTAGGACTTTCTGTCTCTAGGCCTGGCTCTCAATCCACTGAGCCACCCAGCTGCCCCTTAAGATTAAAAGGAAAAAAACCCTGCTGATTCTAATTTAACTTAAGGAGAAAAGAGAAGAGAGAAGAAGTGTTTTATTTACCTGTTCTAGTAGCTGTGTCTTTAAGCTGAGTTAACTGTTAAAAAGGACTGACTGAGTGAGGAGAAAGTAGAGTAAAAGACAAGAAAATTCAGGAAATTTATTGAGGGGACTCATTAAACTTTTGTGGTCAGCCAAACTGTGATATTGAAATCACTTTAAAAGACTGATATATATTAATTTAAGGTCACCAAGGAATTCACTTATGTAATTCCTAAATGAAACATTCAAGTCAACTGCCAAATTTTTGTGGTGTTTTAATTACAACAGGAGGAAGAAAGTTAGAGAGAGAGAGAGAGAGAGAGAGAGAGAGAGAGAGAGAGAGAGAGAGAGAAGGAAAAGGGAGAGAAGGAAAAGGGAGAGAAGGAAAAGAAGTTTAACTCAGACTCACTCTGGCTCAGGCTGAGCCAAAGCGGGCATTAAGGCTAAGGCTTTGGATAGCCAAGACAGGGAAAGGGATCAGTCCTTATCACTCATGTGACCAATCTGAAGGAAAGCAGTCTTCGGGGCTCCTCCAACCTCAAGCTCCAACCTTGAACTCAACTCTATCCCTCCTCCCAGGAAGTCCCAAGAACTCCAGAGGCTGTTCTCTACCTTACTTCCTGTGTCTCACATGTGCCAATGGCGGCTCTAGCTTGACCTAAGGCCACCCAGAGGTCTGTCCTTTTTTTGCACATGTCTGTTGAAGGCCATATTCTCAAATAATTAAATCTTGAGTTTGCTGCAACCCTTCCTAATCTTGTTACACTGAGTAGGGTGGAGAATGTAGTTTCCAAAACCTGATTCTGTTATTCCAAGTATCTCTATTGTTATTGATCAGGAAATAGTTAAATCCGATCTTCTAAAGAATGGTCTGAATAGGGTGGAGTAGTTTTGAAATTCACACCAGCAACCCAATGGGAGCACACAGGGGTAAGGTGGGTGGCTCACAATTGGCAGAGCTGGAGGGGAGTAGAGTCCTCAGGCCGCTCTCCTCCCCCTTTCCACATGTGCCTCTCATCACCACTTCTCTGCCCAGTAGCCCAATGAGAGTGCTTCATCCCTCCCCTGTCTGGGGCAAGGGTTGTGGGGTGTGACACTCAGTAGGGGAGGGGCAGGGCACTCAGTCTAGGGGGTGGGGCTAGGCACTCCATCTCTAAGATTTTCTATTTGTCCAGGATTTCACTCCAGTCCTCATACATCCTCTGACTTCCACCAGTCAGGAATCTTGCCTGTCATGCCGGCAAATTTAAAACATGTGACTATGGCATTTTATCAGATGAGTCTTGCCAGGATTGGGGTCCCTTAAATATTTTAATTCACACAAAAGACAACAAGGTGGTATAGTGAATTGAGCACTGGACAGGGAGTTGGAGCAACCTGAGTTCAAATCTTCTCTCAGGCACTAGCTGTTTAACCCATGGCAAATCACATAAGTTCTCTTAGTTTCTTCATCTGTAAAATGAGTATAATAATAACGACCAGCTTCTAGAGTTCTTATGAAGATCAAATGACATAACAGATGTAAAGTAATTGATAAATCTTAAAGTGTCACATAAATGCTTATTTATTATTATAAGCATCATCCTGAGGGAAATGGAAAGGATTTGGTTTTACAGGTTTTATATAAAACCCAAAGGCAACAGGAAACATCATTACATGGGGCATTTGGTTATTCCTCATTGTATTATACTGATCATGCTAAATATTTGCAAAAGACCATCATAAAAGTAATTGAAACCTATCCATTGATTGCAGGAGATGAAGGGTAAGAAAAATTCTAGAAAGAATTCAGTAAGACATCTCCTTCTCGAAATTAAATTAACATACACTTTGACACTAACTTCAGAGCAAGACTATGAATAAGTTGGAATAGTGAGAAGTCTATTGGAGAGTACAGGTTAAGAATGAGAAAAGCCAAATTTTTCAGATATTAGAAAAGTCAAAGGCTTGTAGAGTCATGCCTCTGCACAATGACTACTTTTTCAAGAAAAGAATCTCTAGATAGACACGGTAAGTCATGAAAAGTGAGATCAATAATATTTGGAGAGTTAGGAAAAAAGCTTGTTATTTTGAGGAAATAATTAGCTATCTTTAAATGCTCAGACTATTGGCTTGCACAAAGATCATAATTAGTATGATGCTAGAAGAATGGTGAAAAAGAAAAGGCTATGCCACGCAACTGAAAATCTCAATCCAGAATTATTGATCATGGAAAAATGAATAATAAAAATGAGAAAGACCAGAAAGGACGTCAAAACCAATTAAGTCAGAAGTTTAACTGGCATAAATTAACTGTTATAACAAGGAGACCAAAGGAGTCAGAAAAACAACCTTCATTGGCAAAGCAAAGTTATGGAAGCCAAAGACAAAACCAATTTAAAGGATAAAAATTTTTGTAAAAATTTAAAAAGGATGAAAGATGCATAGAACAGCAGGCTGATAAGAGATTCAATAAAGCCAAGTCATCCAGAAGGCACTGAGAAGATTTAACACTAGTCTGAACCCATTTTCTTTCTTGGTACCCTAAGATCAGCCTTGGATTTTGAGGCAGTCTCTGCGAATGCCTCAAGGAGAGAGAGAGAAAGAAAGGATAGTAGATTGGATTCTGCGGGGGGCATGATAGAGCCAGGTAGGAGATGGCAGAAATGAGTCAGAAACCAAGCCGTATTAATTACAATGGAGCCACAGCAGAACTCCGATCTCTGGACCACACAAAGGCATAATCCATCTAGTGATCCAAAATTAACCACCACTCAGGTCGGAGACATGATAGAGAACTTAGCTGAGAGAATTACCCTAGGTTCTTTAAGCCAGTTGCCAAACACGAACGTTATGGCTGAGAGAATAGGGTGCAGGTAATGGAATGAATTAGAACGAGCTAGGTATTAGCATTGGAAAAGAAAGGTGCCTGGCCGAAGGCCAGGTTCCAGGTGAGAGAGATAGAGAAGGAAAGGAATCTCCAGCAAAGACAGACATAGGTGAGAGGTAACATCTAAGAGAGGGAGGTGACTGCTGTGGCTGCTTTTAATGTCCTTGACATGCAAATGTACCCAATACATATTAATGAATTACATAGTGTGTTGCCATTGGGTAATTGTAAATTACAACAAGGTATAGGTGTGGTTTATCTTAGCCAGGTGAACACAAAGAAACCTGATTTTGTGCCTAACCTGGGGGAAGCTGGGATCAAGGGTCAGAGGCTTTACTAGCCATGCGCAAAACTGAGCATGCTCACTTCTAAGCCACTCTGTACATTCTAACTGTTTCCCTTGTCCATAGCTAGGTGTGGACTGCTACAGATTTTAAAGGGGGAAAGTTTCATATTGAGTTTGAAATAACCCACTCTCTGATTGAATTGAGTTGCAACAAGCCCCACCATTGGACTGAATTAAAAACAAAAACTGATGCTTATCTGCTTAAGTTAAGGGGGACCCAGGGACACTCTGGGAGGATGTCAGAGGCTCTCTGGAGCCCGGAAGATGTTTGCCTCTTGTCCCATGTGACTCTTAGCACTTGGAAGAACAGCCTCAGATCTGGTTGGAGTCCACCAGATCAGAGGGACTCCGAATAGTGATATCACAAAAAGTATAAGGTTGGGTCTGGAAAGGAAGTAGGTCTCATGGGCCTTGGAATCACCGTGAGAGGAGTGAACACTGGCATCCTCATAGTGGGACCACACATAGTGGGCTGGGGAAGGCAGTTAGAAGAGTATGAGCTTGGGGGGCAGCTGGGTGGCTCAGTGGATTGAGAGTCAGGCCTAGAGACAGGAGGTCCTGGGTTCAAATCTGGCCTCAGACACTTCCCAGCTGTGTGACCCTGGGCAAGTCACTTAACCCCCATTGCCCAGTCCTGACCACTCTTCTGCCTTGGAGACAATACACAGTATTGGCTCCAAGACAGAAAGTAAGGGTTTTAAAAAAAAAAGTATCAACTGGGACAAGCACTTCTAGAGGAGGAAGCTTGGGAAAGGAACAGCGAGCCACATGTGGCTGGTACTTATTCTTTCTCCAACCTACTCTTTTGATCTATTTTGTAAATTATTACAAATTATGATACTGTCTCCAGAGAATTCCAATCTTAACAACACTTGAGGATGAAAATCATCCAGAAGGCATTTAAGGATGAACATGGAAATAGAGCGACAAAGAGAAGAATGGTGAACATCTGCAAATGTTTTTATAACAAACTTTTTGTAATTAAGGGCAGCAAAGTGAAATAATTAAAATAAGAAAAACTCTTTTATCTTATTAACTTTAACAAAGTAAGAAAAACAGGAGTCCCCCCCCCCCAAATTACCTAACTCCCTAAACCTTGAATCTAGTTAGATTCGAAGTTCAGTCCTAGGCACGGGATTGGTCCTTATATAGACCAATCATGTGCCCAGAAGTGGGGGGGGGGGGGCGTGGGCCTTCCTAGCATGGGATTGGTCCAATTCAAGACCAATCCCACACCAGGGAAGTAGGGGGCGTGGTCCCCCCCCCATTCAAGACCATTCTATTTGACCTCTAAAATCAGTTTTTGATGTGCTTACAAGGAGGCAGAAAGCAGCATGACAGGGAACAAAGATGGAGGAAACATCCAGATTGAACCAGATGACCTACAAGGTCTCCCATCCACATATCAACACTATTCAGGAATCTTTTATTTTTAATTTTTAAAATTAATTAATTCAATTTTTAAATTATTTAATAATTTAATTCATCTTTTGATTATTTAATTTTAATTTTTTAAACCCTTACCTCTTGTCTTAGAAACAATACTATGAATTGATTCCAAGGCAGAAGAGCGGTAAGGGCTAGGCAATGGGGTTAAGTAACTTGCCTAGGGTTACACAGCTGGGAAGTGTCTGAGGCCAAATTTGAACCCAGGACCTTCCATCTCTAGGCCAGACTCTCAATTCCCTGAGCCACCCAGCTGCCTCCTAGACACTATATTTTCAAGAAATCATGAATGAAAACTGGCCAAATCTATAAGAGCAAGAAGGTGTTAGGGTCCGAGTGGAAGACCACCCCAAGGAACACACGGAGACAATGCAATTGAGGCAAGGGGAAGTCTTTATTGCTAGCATGCTAGGGGATACTCAGTAAGTGAGTTCCGAAGAAGCACAGTCAGAGTGGAGCTTATATAGGTTAAAGCAGTCATAGTTGAGTTTCTTGATGGGGGACAACAATATTCTTGGAGCATTCTGTTAATCAATGATCTTGGCTAGGCTAACATAACAGGTGGGTGATGTAAGATAGACTTGAAAGGTGGGTGGTGATTGTTATCATACTCAGGGGCCCTGTAGTTCCTGGGACGTTGCATGGAACATTCTGTTGCCCCATACAAAGTGAGGGTCTGTTGATTATTTACTGCATAACAAAGGCAAAGTAGAAACAGAAATAAGAAACCCCATGGCAGGGGGGCAGCAGAGGATGGAGAGCTGGGCCTAAAGATGGGAGGTCCTGGGTTCAAATTTGGGCTCAGACATTCACGTCCACCTCTCTTTTTCTACACTTACACCCTAGATGTGTGTCAGGTCCTTGTTACTTCTTATCTGAACTCTTTCAATAGTCTCCTACATGGTCTCCATGCCTTCCAGTCTCATTAGCATACAACCTATCTTCCCTGCAGGATACCATGTATTTATCTGATATATAGCTACTTTTTAAACATTTACATGTGCACATATTGTTTCCTCCCAGGGAATGTTTCATTTTGTCTTTGAGACTCCGGTGCCCAATGCCAGTGCAGATCCTGGCACAAGGGGAAATAGCAGGTGGTTAATAAATACTTGTTCATTGGTTCTCCCCTCCTCAAAACCCTTTCCTAGTTTCCTAGTGCCTCTAGCGTAAGATAGAGGCCCCTCAATCTGGCATTTAAAGCCTTCCATAGTCCGTCTCCTTTCTTATTAGGCAGCCCCCTTCACACACTCCACATTCCTGCCAATTATCTGACCACTGCACTTGGCATTCCAGCTCCCTTGTACAGCCTTCTACCCCAGGCAAGTTCCTTTCTTCATTCCCCCAAGTTGATAACGATCACCAACTTCTCTGATCACCTTATATTTACCTGATGCACGCGTGCGCTGTATCGCCAAATAAAAGGCTGCAGGCACCTAGAGACAGAAACTATTTTTGTTTTGTGGTTCAAGGACCCAACACAGTAGGTGTTGCAAATTCTGTTGCAAAAGATAAAGGATTGTAGCAGAAGGGAAGGAGGAGGCAGGAAAGACTCCCATCCAGAGGTCAGGAGGAACAGTTGGTGTCTGAGAGAAAGAACAATTTTCTCAGAGACCAGCTGTGAAGAGGAGTAGAGATATGTCTAGACCTTGGAGAGCAGCTAGAAGGAATGGGAGGAATATGTCAGCATGATTCATGAGACTTGACAAGTAAGTGGATATGGTGAAATGTAGGGAGGGGAAGAAGCTAGGATGACTCTGGGGGGAGTGGAATAAAGGAGAAACCTTTATCCTGATCCCGCTGGTCTCCATCTGGTCAGAAGATCTGGGTTCAAGTTAAGGTCTAAGAAGTGGGTGGCCTTAGGCAAGTTCTGAGCTCTAAGAAGGACATGGAGAAAGCAGAGAATGGACAAGGCAGATGGGGAAACCATGGCAGTAAAGGAGTTTCAGGGCATGGCTTAAGTCAACTGCAGAGGAAACTGATGGGGAGACATGATAGTTTTTAAGTATCTGAAGGAGGAGTAGAATTATTCTATTTGGCCCCAGAAAGGAAGAAGTTAAGGGAAGAGGAGCAGCTAGAGAGGATAACGGATAGAGAGCCAGGCCTAGAGTTGGAAAGATCTGAGTT